>NC_073384.1:47894157-48194157 GCF_028641065.1 Leucoraja erinaceus
TTTGTAGAGTGAGCAATAATCAGCAAATTAAGCTGCACTAATAGAGTGAGCAAGTTAAATGCTGAAACAAGGAACTACAGATGCTTATTTTAACAATATTACCAAATTTTGAGATTTTAAAAATCAAGTCTTTAATTTATCCCATCAGATAAAGCATAAAAAGAAGTTTAATTTGACACCTAATTCACTTTCATATTTTCAGTATTAAAAAAGTTATGGCCATTTTCATACTCGGAAATTGGCATCTTGTTCCCTATTGCTTTTTCAATGACTTAACACAAAAGCTGTGATCGAGAACATTTAAAAGCCGATAACTTTCTTAAAATTTAAGAGAACTGAAAGAAATTTTCAGTTATTATAGATTGAAGCATTCTGAAACAAACATGAAACAATCTTACTTAGATGACTTGAAATTAAAGCATATAATTAGTTAGTTACCCAATTGTAGCTAATTACAAAATTCAATTACTAGATCTAAACATCTATCCATTTCTTAAGAATAGATTAACATTTTTAAATAGCCTAAGTGTCCAAATAACATTCACACAAGAATTCAGAATATAACATAATTTTTAAATCTCATTGTCATGGGTTTATAGGCCAAATGGAAAGAATGTTTAATACCTGTAAATTAATGGCCATTTAAATCAGCTTGCGAGTGGGATTTTCTGGAACGGGACCATTTGGAACGTTCAGGTTGCAGTGAATTAAGTCCCCCATATCAGCAGCAAATACACTGCCGGTTCTTCGGGGGGAAAAATCACCGTTTCACAACTTAAAATGTGAATTAAATACATCTTAAGAAACACTTTTATACATAAAAATAAACTACTTTCTTTTACCTGGTCCCTCCATAAAATCCGTCCCAGTTGTCGGCATTGACGGCTTTAGAAGCTGATTTTAAAATCATTCCAGCGATTAACTTGTCTGGTGAATTTTTTTTTAAAACACACAAAAAGGCCGTCGGAACGATTCTTTAGCAACATCTTGCACTCCAATAAATATAATTCAGGACCAGGTCGGGAAAAAAACCCGTTTTAACACCGCCCCCCCCCTCCCTCCCCCTCTCAAACGCGCCAAAATCGTGCACACGGCCAGTGGCAGAATTGCAGCGCCGCTGAAGGTAAGTTTCATAACATACCTACTTATTTACAAAAGATGACACAAAGTACCGGAGTAGCTCATCAAGTCAGGCAGTAATTCAGTAGAACACGGATAGCCGACGTTTGGAGTTGGGATCCTTCAGCTGGGTTCCTTCCTGCACATGTCGCCTATCCATGTTCTCCTGAGATGCTGCCCGACCCGTTATGTTACTCCACTCATGACTCCACTCATACAAGTGAAGCTGCATTTGTAAAGAGTAATTCTCAGGAAGTGAAGCTGCAGAATTTATAGAACGTGCAACAAGATCATAATAAATAGGAGCAGAAATTGGGTCATTCGACCCATCAAGTCTATTCTACCTCTAAATTCCATTCTGCCTTCTCCCCGTAACCTTTCACACCCTTATTAATCAAAAATCTATCAATCTCTGTTTTAAAAATATTCAAATATGGCCTCCAATGCCGCCAGTTGCAATGTATTCATCAGAAATCACCACCCTCTAGCCAAAGAAATTCCTCCTCAATCCTCAGCTACAAATGAAGATGCATTTGTAGCGTGAACAATAGAATTAATATCACATTGCTGATGCTCTTTCATCAGAACCTGGAATTCCTCTCCTCATTTACATTTGTTTTCTTTACAAATTTATTTCAATTGTATACTTGAATACACTGAAGGACTGAACAGCTTTAGCTCTTTGGAGGAGAGATGGGCAAAGGTCAAGCGAATACATTTTCATTATCCTAAATTGCTCAGAGCTTGAGCTTGAATCATCTAAATCTATATGTTCTATGCATAAAACAAAAGCTCTTCTGAATTGCTGAAACATGAGCGTGCAGATGGTGCAACAGACCATCTTCAAAAAGGTCCCGACCTGAAATGTGGCCTATCTGAGTTTTCCAGACATAATGCCTGACCCACAGAGTTACTCCAGCATTTTCTATCTATTTTATCCTCAAATCCAGTGTTTATTGTAAAACAAGTATACATAACATAACATAACTTTGCATAAATGACATCCATGACAAAGTCGCAAGTACGACCAGACTATTCGCTGATGATTGTTTGCTGTACCGTCCAATTAAGTCAGCTGATGATGAAGACGCTCTCCAAAACTATCTCAATACAATGGTTGAGTGGACACAACAATGAGGCATGCAGCTCAACGCTTCCAAATGTGAAACCATGCGTGTCACCAGAAAGAGGAATCCAGGTGAAACATCTTACAATATACTTGGTGCCACCCTTGAATAATCCAAACAAACCAAGTATCTTGGCATCAAATTGCAGAATGATCTGCGTTGGAATGGTCAGGCTCATCATGCAACGATGAAAGCAACAGGTGTCCTAAATTTTCTGAGGCGCAACTTTCATCATTGTTCAACTTCTGTCAAGGAGAAGCTATACTTCACCCTCATTAGACCTTATTTGGACTACGCAGTTGCAGCATGGGACCCATACACAAATAAAAACATTTCTTCCATTGAACGTGTCCAAAGACAGGCAGCCCGATTTGTTACTAACATCTATGAGAGAGAAGCGAGTGTTACCAAACTTCTGAATTCTCTGGGGTGGAACCCTCTCCAAGACAGACGTGAAGCTCACTGTTTGACCTGTTTTCACAAAATGTTAAATGGTCAGCTCGACATAGATTACAAGACCTACACCAAACCCAAACGAATTAGGAGCAGATGAGGGCATTCGATCCAATTTGTGATTCCAGCTACCTAGACAGATGTGTACACCAATTCGTTCTTCACCCGCACAATTAAAGCATGGAATAATCTCCACCCTACCATAGTTACCCAACCCGACGCAACTAAATTTAAGGTAGCTCTTTCTTCCCAAAAACCCCTTCTGGCTTAAGTCCTCCCTCCACCACCTCCAGTTTAAATTCCATATTTTGGAGGACCAAGAAACCAAGAAGAAGTATGGTGAGGTACGAGTAAAATGAAAACCTTGTTTGCAGCATCATCATAGGCACAGAGGCTCTTCCACAATTTACGCCTAATGCCCCTAGTAATGCCACTAGCTGTTGCTGTATCCCAACTCCATTTCCCCCCACTAGCTGGCTATGCAAACCTTTCCTGCTTCACCCTTCCCCGATTCACCAATCACATCTCACTTGTCTCACCGTTCCCCCTCTCTATCTTCCATCTCCATTCTCAGTCATGATTTTGGGCTTTGACCCCAAACGTCGACCATTACTTTCTGCCCACAGATGCTGCTCAACCTGCTGATTTCATCCAGGAGATTGTTTCCCTCTATCTCTGCTTTAAATCCCTTGAAGATTATGAGAAATTGGAAGATTATTGATATTGTGAAAGGGAAATGCAGTTGAAATGGTAACTGTCCAGTGGTATGCTGCTTAGCTAGTTGCTTTATTTATGTGCAGTCACTTTTTATATCACTCTTGAGAGTAACTCATGTAAGACATTCCAATCAATTAATAATCCGCTGAAACAGATACCTTCCTAAAGCTGACCACAATCCACAATAAGAGTGTAGGTAGTGGACCAGAAAAAAGTTGTAAATAATGCACCACAAGATGTTAAAAGGAATGGCTCTAAACAAAGTCCTTGAATGAAAAAAAACAAAACTGCATATATTCTGCAGTAAATGGTAGGATGCAAAGAATTGTTGAATCCTTGTGGTTTAAGTATGTAGTTCCCTGAAAGTGGCAACATGGATAGATAGGGTGGTGAAGAAAGCCTTTGTAGGTTGCGACATATAATATAAAAGTAGTTTGGAGAAATAAGGCTGGAGTTGGGTTGTTATGTTGCAACTTTACATGTTGCAACTGGTTAGACCATACTTGGGAGTATCGTGTGCAGCTACACTGTAGGAAATATTGTATTGTATTGTATTGTATATCTTTATTGTCATTTCCTGAGTATTCGCATACCCAGAGGAAACAAAAAAACGTTGCTCAACCAGTGTCCATTCAGTGTGCATGAAAAATAAATAGAAATTAAAAAAAATACATGTATCATGAACAAATTTAACACTCTACTAAACATTCAACAGGCGTTCCGACCGGCAGCGGCACAACAGTGGCTCTGCTGCAGTGTGGAGGTTTGTGCGCGATACTTGGCAGGGGGCAGAGTCCATTTAGCAGTCTTATAGCCTGTGGGAAGAAGCTGAGGAGCATCCTGCTGGTTTTGCAGCTAATGCTCCTGTACCTCTTCCCAGATGGCAGGATGGAGAAAATGTCATGCGATGGGTGGTAAGGGTCTTTGATGATGGAGATGGCTCTGCTGATACATCTCTTCCTGTATATGTCCAGCAGGAAGGGGAGTGGAGCACCAATAATCCTGCTGGCGGTCTTCACTATCCTGTCTAGTTGGTGCCGTTCGTACGCCTTGCAGCTCCCGAACCAGGAAGTGATGCCGTAGGTCAATGTGCTCTCGACAGTCCCCCTATAAAAAGTCCGTAGGTGTGTAGTGGGGAGGCCTGCTTTACGTAGTCTTCGGAGAGGGTGAAGTCGCTGCTGGGCTCTTTTGACCAGAGCTGTGGTGTTGGCCGTGGACGTCAGGTCATCAGACAGATGTAGTCCTAGGAACTTCATGCTGCTGACCCTTTCCACATCAGCTCCGTCGATGTGCAGAGGTGTATGGTGTTGTTTCCCCGCCCTCCTGAAGTCAACCACCATCTCCTTAGTTTTTCCCACGTTAAGAATGAGGTTGTGGGATTTGCACCAACCTGTGAGCAGCTCCACCTCCATCCTGTACGCCGATTCATCATTGTCACTGATGAGACCCACCACTGTTGTGTCATCAGCGAACTTGTTGATGAAGTTGTTATCGAGTCTGGCAGTACAGTCGTGTGTCAGCAGACTAAACAGAAGGGGGCTTAGGACACAGCCTTGGGGTGAGCCAGTGCTCACGGCTATGGTTTTTGATGTCCTACTGCCCACCCTGACTGTCTGCTGCCGTTGCGACAGAAAGTTCAGGACCCAGTTGCATGTGCCAGTATCAACCCCCAATAGCTCCAACTTCTCCACCAGCTGCTGCGGAATGATTGTATTGAAAGCAGAGCTGAAGTCTATGAAGAGGATCCTGGCATAGGTATTTTTCCGATCGAGATGTGACAATACAAGGTTCAGTGTTGTTGAGACTGCATCCTCTGTGGATCGGTTGGCTCTGTAGGCGAACTGCAGTGGGTCTAGGTCGGCAGGTAGACTATTCTTGATGTGCTGCATAACTAGTCGCTCAAAACACTTCATTACAATGGGTGTTAGGGCCACTGGTCGAAAGTCATTATGGCAGGCTGGGTTTGGTTTCTTCGGGACAGGGACGATGGTGGCACTCTTAAGACAGTTGGGCACTACTGCCTGGCTGAGTGAGATGTTAAAAATGTCTGTGAAGACATCTTTCAGTTGCTCGGCACAGTCTCTTAGAACGCATCCAGGAATGTTGTCCGGCCCTGCAGCTTTGCGTGGATTGACGCTGGCAAAGGCCTTTTTAACTCCGGCTGCGGACAGCCTGAGCGACTGGTCACTGGGAGATGGCAGTAGTGCGCGTGTCTGGGTGCTGTTTTTAACCTCAAACCGTGCGTAGAACTCGCTCAGTTCATCTGGTAGGGAGGGGTTGTTTTGGCATATCCGCAGCGGGGGGGGGGCTTGTAGTCAGTGATGGTACGAAATCCCTGCCACAAGCGACGTGTGTCTTTGTCATTTGCGAAGTGGCTATTGAGTTTTTGTCCGTACAGCCTCTTAGCTTCCCTGATCCCCCGGGATAGGTTACCCCTTGCCAGTTTGTATGCCGCATTCCGGATTCTCAGTAGGGAACACACTTCCCCAGTTAGCCAAGGTTTCTGATTGGCACGCCTCCTGATGGTTTTTACCACCGTTACATCCTCAATACATTTATTGATGTATGCGATGACGGATTCTGTATATTCTTGGAGGTTGATGCCACTGTCATCTGTTGCTGCCTCTCTGAAAATGGCCCACTGTGTGGTTTCAAAACAGTCTTGTAGTGCTGCCGTAGCTCCCTGTGGCCATGTTCTGACTTCTTTGACCGTTGGCCTGTCCTGTTTCACCCTGGGTCTGTATGCAGGTGTGAGCATGACCGCTAAATGGTCAGAGTTGCCGATATGGGGGAGGGGGGCTGCTTTATATGCATCTTTAATGTTGGTGTACACCAGATCTAGTTTGTTCTTCCCCCTGGTTGCAATAATATGGTAGGGAGGGGTTGATGGTGCAAATAATAGGTTGCACTAAAGAGAGTACAGCGGAGATTCACGTGGGAACTTTCGTAGGGGTGAAAGATTGGATATGCTGGGCTTGTTTTCCCTACAGCAAAGAAGGCTGAGAGTGACCTAATAGTAGTATGTAAAATTATAAGACAGGTAGGGTAGATAGTCAGAATCTTATTCCCACTGTAGAGATATTTAAAAAAAACAAGAGGCCATAGAGTTTAAGGTAAGAGAAAGGAGATTTGAGGGGAAAGTTTTTCTGTTTACACAGAATAGCTCAATACCTATTTCTAGCAAAGGAAGTTTTGGAATCAGATACAATTGCTACATGTAAAGTATTAAGCTAGAAAATATATGACAAAAATGGGATTAGTGTAACTGGGCAAAAAGGTGCAGTCATGGTAGACGGAAGGCTGCTTTTTTGGTGCTGTGCTCATTCAATGCTCAAAATCACAAATTAAAATTATAACATGTTAGAACGCAACAGATTAGGCAGCATCTTTGGAAAGAGAAGTGGAGACCATTCATCATGATCAGGAACGCAAGATAATTAATTTGTTTTAAGGCTTTTAGAGGGTGGGAGAAGGCAGGATTGCTTCAACAGCTCCAATGACATTCACAGCTTTAACATGTCTCTATCTTTGTTCTTTAACTTCCCTTGTTAACCTATTAACCAAATAGCTGTAAATATCAAACATTTTCCGACAATCCTGGCTGTTCCATTGATCCATTCACCCTCACGGCAACATAAAATGAACCAAGTTCTGATAATAGTTACCTAGTTCTGATAAATAGGTCATCAATCAGAAATGTTAACTATTTCTACTTACAGAGATACTGCCTAATCTGCTGAATGCTTCCTGTTTTTGTCAGCCTCCTCCTTCACCTCCATCCAGGGACCCTAGCACAGCACTCTTTCCAGGTGAGACAGGTTCACATGCACCTCCTCTAACCTCATCTACTGCATCCAGTGTTACCGACGTGGCCTCCTGTATATCGACAAGACCAAGCTTAGACTCGGCAACCATTTCACTGAACGCTTGCACAGGGTCTGCAAGAAGACCTACTGGATCTCATAGTTACTAATCATTTTAACTACCCTCCCATTCCCACACCGACCTTTCTGTCCTAGACCTCGTCCATTGCCAGATTGAGGCCAGACACAAACTGGTGGAATAACATCTCATCTTCTGCTTGGGTAGCTTACAACCCAATGAAATGAATGGTGAAGTCTTCAATTTTAGGTAACGTCAAACACCTTCCCTCCCTGGGCCCACCTGGACACCCACGTATTCCACCCCTCACCCTCGCTACTTTCCTCCCCATGGCTTCACAATCGCAATTGTTCTAACATGCCTCACACCTATTCTTATCTTTAGTCATTGTTCCAACTATCGGCCTGTCAAAAAAATCCCCCTTGCCTGTGTTGACCTATTACCTGCCACCCTTTGTTCTACCTCTTCGCTTTTCCTGCTTTCTCCCCCTCCCCTTACCCTGATAGAGAAGTTCTCAATTCGAAACGTCACCTATCTTTGTTCTCTAGAGACGCTATCTCTGAGCTACTCCAGCACTTTGTGTCCTTTTCTGCATTAACCAGCACCAGCAGTTCTTTAATCCTGCACTGATGATATAGTTACCAGTGTTAATTTACAGTATTGCTTTTGCAAACGGATTGCATGGAATAATCTCCACCCTACCATAGTTACCCAACCAGATGCAACTAAATTTAAGGTAGCTCTTTCTTCCCAAAAACCCCTTCTGGCTTAAGTCCTCCCTCCACCACCTCCAGTTTAAATTCCATATTTTGGAGGACCAAGAAACCAAGAAGAAGTATGGTGAGGTACGAGTAAAATGAAAACCTTGTTTGCAGCATCATCATAGGCACAGAGGCTCTTACATAATTTACGCCTAATGCCCCTAGTAATGCCACTAGCTGTTGCTGTATCCCAACTCCATTTCCCCCCACTAGCTGGCTATGCAAACCTTTCCTGCTTCACCCTTCCCCGATTCACCAATCACATCTCACTTGTCTCACCGTTTCCCTCTCTATCTTCCATCTCCATTCTCAGTCATGATTTTGGGCTTTGACCCCAAACGTCGACCATTACTTTCTGCCCACAGATGCTGCTCAACCTGCTGATTTCATCCAGGAGATTGTTTCCCTCTATCTCTGCTTTAAATCCCTTGAAGATTATGAGAAATTGGAAGATTATTGATATTGTGAAAGGGAAATGGAGTTGAAATGGTAACTGTCCAGTGGTATGCTGCTTAGCTGGTTGCTTTATTTATGTGCAGTCACTTTTTATATCACTCTTGAGAGTAACTCATGTAAGACATTCCAATCAATTAATAATCCGCTGAAACAGATACCTTCCTAAAGCTGACCACAATCCACAATAAGAGTGTAGGTAGTGGACCAGAAAAAAGTTGTAAATAATGCACCACAAGATGTTAAAAGGAATGGCTCTAAACAAAGTCCTTGAATGAAAAAAACCAAAACTGCATATATTCTGCAGTAAATGGTAGGATGCAAAGAATTGTTGAATCCTTGTGGTTTAAGTATGTAGTTCCCTGAAAGTGGCAACATGGATAGATAGGGTGGTGAAGAAAGCCTTTGTAGGTTGCGACATATAATATAAAAGTGGTTTGGAGAAATAAGGCTGGAGTTGGGTTGTTATGTTGCAACTTTACATGTTGCAACTGGTTAGACCATACTTGGGAGTATCGTGTGCAGCTACACTGTAGGAAATTCGCTTTTCCTGCTTTCTCCCCCTCCCCTTACCCTGATAGAGAAGTTCTCAATTCGAAACGTCACCTATCTTTGTTCTCTAGAGACGCTATCTCTGAGCTACTCCAGCACTTTGTGTCCTTTTCTGCATTAACCAGCACCAGCAGTTCTTTAATCCTGCACTGATGATATAGTTACCAGTGTTAATTTACAGTATTGCTTTTGCAAACGGATTGCCAACTGCATGTATAAAAATGTCTTACTGCTATTGGCATAAATGTAGCAATTTCTATGTGCAGCAAAAAGAGATGATGGCCCCAGTCAGTTCTGCCATCAGCTGGACTTGGATTTGAGCCCGCCTGATGGAAGAAAAGATCGCCTCACACTTTGGCAGCAGAAGCTGGTACATTGACAGAACCAAAGGATTGAAGTCTGTGTAAAGCATTGCTCATTTTTTCCTTCTTCTTTATGGCTACTCACTGGAAAGAAATTGTGTTCATTTTGAAACTGTACCCCTTAAGTGCAGGCACAGCTAATATAAATGAATAGTTTGAAATAATTTATATTTATTTGGTTTTACTGTTGATATGGAGACTACATTGATAATGAGAGATACTCCAGCATTTTGTGTCTATTGTAACTCAGCAGATCAGGCAACAAATCTGTTCTCTGGAGAAAAAGGAAAAGGAATAGGAATAGAAAAGCAATGAGTACTGGGATATTACATCACAGAAACTAGTCATTAGGCTGAACGTTCGATTAGGTTATTTGCTCCACACAATTAATATTTCTGTACCCCTTATGTATTTATCTAATTTTCCCTTAAATGTAACTGTCCCCTCTTTTTGGCAGAGTTTAGAATGATTTGCTTCCACTGACATTCTGTAGGTTTGAAGTGACCAAAACGACCAATATGGGATCTGCAAATTTTGCACCAGGTAGGGCAGAAAGACCTTCGCAAGGGTAGAAGGTGGCAAGTGTTTAGCTTGGGAGGTGGTGCACTCCGTTCACTACCTTTGGACTGTGTTGGGAGCACACGCATGGACACCCAACATCAGTGTCATCTTGACTGCTGCTTCTCCACGTTGAGTTGTGAACCAGACACTCTCAGGAGTCACTGATGATGCTGCACCTTTTTCCAAGGAGGATTTGAGAAAATCCCCCATGTCTTTTTTTCTATTTGCTAATCTATTCCTGTAATAGAGTTCAAAATTGAGTCTGGCGCTTGTCATAGCCAACTGAGTGTGACGAGGGCCTCAATGCTGGGAAAGTGGCCATGGAGAGAAACTGACCATATACAGTCCAGTACTATGAAGTGCTTGCTGTATGTACATCTAGTCTCCAAAGCAGAGCTAATGAAAAATCAAGGGCCATTGCTGCCTGGTAGATCATGAGTTTTGTGCTCTTTACCACCTTTATCTTCACACAACTTTTCTCAGATGGTCAAAGGTTGTGTTGGTGCATTGCAGATAATAGTGGTGTAGACTAAACAGTTTCCTTTTAGAGTCCTTCTTAGAGTCATACAGCATGGATGCAGGCCCATCAGCGCAACTTATCTATTCCGACCACAATGCCCCATCTTCACTAGTGCCATTGCCTACGTTTTGTCCATATCCCTCGCGATCATTCTTATCCATGTACCTGCCCAAATGTCTTCTAAATGTTGCTATAATACCTCCCTCAACTATTTCCACTGGCATTTCATTCTGTATACCCACCACTTCAGTATGGAAAAAGTTGCCCTTCAGGTTCTTAATAAATCTTTCACTTATTACATTAAATCTATGTCCCCTGGTTCTTGATTCCCCTACTCTATATAAATGATTCTATGCATTTTCCCTCTCCATTTTTGACCATCTTGTACATCTATATAAGATAATAGACAATAGACAATAGGTGCAGGAGGCCATTCGGCCCTTCGAGCCAGCACCGCCATTCAATGTGATCATGGCTGATCGTCCCCAATCAGTACCCTGCTCCTGCCTTCTCCCCATATCCCCTGACTCCGCTATTTTTAAGAGCCCTATATAGCTCTCTCTTGAAAGCATCCAGAGAACCTGCCTCCACCGCCTTCTGAGGCAGAGAATTCCACAGACTCACTACTCTCAGTGAGGAAAAAGTGCTTCCTCGTCTCCGTTCTAAATGGCTTACTCCTTATTCTTAAACTGTGGCCCCTGGTTCTGGACTCCCCCAACATCCGGAACATGTTTCCTGCCTCTAGCATGTACAAACCCTTAACAATCTTGCCATCACCCCTTAGCCTTCAACGCTCCAAGGAATAAAGTCCTAGCCTGCCCAACCTCCCCATATAATTCAGACCCTCAAGTCCTGGCAACATACTCATAAATCTCTGCATTCTTGCCATCTTAATAACATCCTTCCTATTGCAAGGGGCACAAAACTGAGCACAATACTCCAAATGCACCCTCGCTAACATCTTGTATGTAACACAACATCTCAACTTCTATACTCAATACCTTTATACCCAATTTCATTTGAGCATGAAGCTTGTTGTAGCTGAGGTGCACCATTGCAGCAAGAGAGAATGAGAGTGTCAAGGTAACAATGCAGCCATTCTTTGCAATCTGTTGGTTCAGATCATGGCTTGCATTCTACCATGAATCAAATGGATAATATAAAACTCTTCCTTGACTGGTCCAGAAGGAGAGATTACAGGGTGTGCTCGTAAATTTCAAAAACATTTGGCTTGAAAGAAGGAGCCAGTGGGTGGTAGTGTAGGGTTGCTTTTCAGATTGCAGGCTTGTGTCCAGTGGTGTGCCACAGGGATCGGTGATGGGTCCACTGTTGTCTGTCATATATTAATGATTTGGATGAGAATGCAGGTAACATAATAAGTATGCAAAATTGGTGGAATAGTGGACAGGGAAGAATGTTGTTTAATGTAGTTTGTCGACAAGTGCAAAGTAATGCATTTTGGGAAATTAATCCAGGGCAGCATTCAAACAATAAATGTCAAAGCCCTGAGAGTGTTACAGAACAGAGAGATGGGCCAAATAGGAAAGAATTGTGGATGTATGAAATAAATTCTACTGTGTATATTTTGTTTTGAGACAAAATGTATAGGAAAGAACTGCAGATGCTGGTTTAAATCGAAGGTAGACACAAAATGCTGGGGTAACTCAGTGGGACAAACCTTTTGTTTTCAGACAGTGGTTTCTCTACATATTTTAAGGAATATTAAAAACAAATGGAAATTAGTTTGAAGTTAACAGTGCATTGTTTATTGTATCTTAAATAACTCTGTGAAATAACCAGTTACATTTTTTATTCAAATATATAGCATTATAAATAAGTGAACATAGGCATTGTACATTTCTACATTAAATAGAATACTCACTTTAAAAAAAATCTTTGTTCTAAGAAAATACGACTTTGTGGAGATGTATGCCGGATCATCTTGCACTATTTAATTATGACATTTACTAGGTTAATCGAATCATTTAAAAATAGTTACTTTGCTAACTTAAAATTGAAAAGGTCAGAGGAGATAATGAACAACCTTTTTATGGTGAGATAACTATACTTTTTCATAAATATTTGTAGTAATATTGCAAATAAACTGGTACAATGCTATGAATTTTAATGATCTTGGTGTGATATGAATTTTGATATGCAATATAACATGGAACATTATGACAGAAATGCTGAGCACAATAGTATGTTATAAAAAAAGTTTTGATATTCTAAAATATCAAAATTCCTTACATCAAAAGTTTTGGAAAGAAGAATTCCCTCTTAATGTACAATCTGATTGTGAATATAAACACGGAAAACACAAATCAATATAGTTATGAATTTGGATTAAAAAGAAAGAATTGTAATATTTGTATGTGACATTAGCAAAGGTGAAATAAACGATCTATTATTACCACTCATAACATTGTTATTGATGAAATGGCCAAGTTCCAAGATTTACCCTTGGGGTATTTTGTTACAAACTACAATAGGTTGCTAGAACTCTCTGTAACCTTAAATCCTTGGAGCAAAAAGGATTCTGGAACTTAAACAAATAAAGTTTATTAAATAACAGAGACGTTAAGAACTGTATGTATTGAAGAAAACGTGTTTCTACTGAACTCAGAAATGTGAGATTAATAAAGATAGTAAATGATTTAGGAATGTACAAAATTACAACATTTAATATTGATATACATCATTGCTAAAGAAGTGCACATTTAGAACTGAAAATCCAGTCACAATTCTTCAAAGAATTAATTTCACATTAGTCCTGCTTGACTTTAAATTAAGGTTATATCCAATGTATTTGTTTAAAGTGTACTTATCCTTGAAATTGATAACAATTTATCTAAGTATGTTTGCAGTGAAAATACTGTTGTTGGTATATTCAGATTTAAATGCCAAACAAGTAGGTAAGTGCACACATGCAGATCAAAGTGTGCCAACTCATCTTTCAGGCAAGAACATTCAAGTTTTAGCCATGCAGTGAAAACAAGATAAGTCTTGGCTATTAGTGGAGCTATTGAGTGAAGGTGATCTTAAATCACAATAACAAAGAGAACTAGATTAACTCTTCTGCGAAATTCTTAGCAGGTCAGGCAGGATAGCTGGAGAAAGAAACTGGAGAGTTCATGTTTCAGATTGATGTCTTTTCACCAGAAACTTTAATTATGTTTCTCTCTTTACAGATGCTGCCCAACCTTGAGAATATGCCCATCATTTTCAAAATTTATTTCAAATTTTCAGCATCGACTGTTTTGTTTTTCGACTTCCGTTTACAAGAGAGTGATATGCATGGACTAGCCTACTATAAAAACAGTTACAGTGTATTGATTAAGTACTCAAAAGAGGGCTGTTTATCTTTTTTTTTAAAGACACAAAGTGCTGGAGTAACTCAGTGGGTAATGCAGCATCTCTGGAGCACATAAATAGGCAATGTTTTGGATGGGGACCTTTATTCAATTTCTATTTTCTTTAAGTATTTATCTTGTGTTGAAATTTATGAAGCTGATCATGTTTCAGAACTCAATTTAATAAGCAAATACATTTTTTTTTGGTGGGGTCCCAAGTGAAGGACTGGGTTTTGGGAAACACTGATTATTTAACAATAATTAACGATAATTTTAGTACTATTAGAGATGAGGGAAGCCAGGAGGTATGTTTAAATAATGGACAAGAATGCTTTGTTGAGCTCCAAGGATAACAAAAAAAATGGATTTTAAAATCCCAAGGAATCTGCCAGTAAGGGAGAATTATGCTGATGTGTGTAACTAAAATGGATGAGATACAGAGAGGAACTGCAATGAGTTTCAGTTTTGTACACAGATGTCTGTGGGTATTGAGATTGTATTGAAATTCCAAGGATGTTTATTTGTTTGGCTTGAAAACGCAGAGGAGCACAGAAAATGTTGATAATATATCTAAAGACAAGAACATAAAATGAAAGAAAATCAATTCCTTTAAATGATTCCTCCATTTCTATTAATGGCAAGATATTTACAACAGCAATTGTTCCAAAAGATGTCTTGGCTAGTTACTTTATGGACACAGTTATTATTCTCCATTAAGTTAAATACTTGGAATTTAAAGTTGGTTCAATGTAGATACTAAGTAGAGTACAATTATTTAAATTCTTACTTAGAAGTACAGTGCTCAATTGAACAAATTTCTGACTCATGTGTTACCATGCTGTAGAAGAACCGATCTGATCGCACACTATAATTACTGTAATTAAATGTGGGAATGACAACAAGGACAATGTGATCAGTAACAAATGGAATTTTTCAAGAATAGCATGAGGTTATTTTATCCCTCTCAAGTTAATTGGACAGGCGGCACTCTTGGGACCATAAAAGGAACTTCTATGAGACATGTCATATTGAGAATATAAGTTGTGAGGTCATGTTGCAGTTATATAAGATGTTGGTGAGATCACATTTAAAGTATTTAGAGTATTGTGTTCAGTTTGTGGCATCATGTTATAGGAAATATATTGTAAAGCTGAAAAGGGTGCAGAAAAGATTTACGAGGTTGTTGCCAGGACTCGAGGGCCTGAGTTATTGGGAAACGTTGTGCCGGCTAGGACTATTCCTTAGAGCACGGGAATAGTGAGGGGTGATGTTATAGAGGTGTAAAAATCATGAGGAATAGAGGAATAGAGTAAATACAGTTTCTTGCACACGGTAGGGGAATCGAGAACCAGAAGACATTGGCTTAAGGTGAGGGGGGGGGGGGGGGAAAGATTTAATAGGAACTTGAGGGATAACTTTTTTACACAAAGGTGGGTATATGGAACAAGCTGCTGGAGGAAGTAGTTGAGGCAGGTACTATCGCAACTTTTATGAAGCATTTAGCCGGCTTCATGGATAGGATAGGTTCAGAGGGATATGGGCCAAACGCAGGCGCATGAGACTAGTGTAAATGAGACATATTGGTCAGTGTGGGCAAGTTGAGCCAAAGGATCTGTTTCCACCCTGTATGACTCCATGAATCCATGTCATTAGAAAGCCCTGAGCACATAGTCAGTATGTGTTAACCTTTCCTCGATTACACTGCATTAGAGAAAGTGCTGTACGACTGGCAGAATGCCTCTAATAGCAAGATCCAGAACACATGGCTAAATAATATGATTATGCTGAGCTTTGTATAATTTATTAAAAAAATATTCTGCTTCAGTTCCATGATTGTTTTCAATTTGGTTTCTATCCTTAATACTTTCTATCAAATAATATTGAAGAAACGGGAGATAAAAATATTTTTTTTACAATGGAAAATATTTACTATACAGAATTTTAAAAAATGCTTGGACATATTTATAAATAAATCAACTTACTACAGTGCAATGTGGGTATAAGTTATAGCATATATTTTGACATGCTACCTTGGTATTTCTGGTCAATCCTTCATTTTATACTCAAGCAGTTGACACTGGTAAAAAAAATGGACAGACCTTGGGCCAATATTTCTTTTAGAAAAAAAAAGATGCATTTGCTGAAAATCTGACATAAAAACAATAAAAATGCTGGAGCCAGGTTGGGCAACATCTATAGAAAGAACAGAGTTTACATTTCAGCTCTGAAACTATTCGTAACAAGCTGCCTTAATTAGCTCAGTTTTTATTTCCCGTATTTGGTTATTCACTGGGGATTTAAGGCCTTTAGACACAATAATCAAGGGTGTTATTCTGTTCCTCTACCTGAATGTGTAAGATGGGAGCATATGTATAATACCCATGTAACATTAGCTCTACTACAGCAGAGCTAATGTTACATCTTCTCTCTCAAAAGACACTACTGTGTCTTTTGAGAGAGAAATCCGCACAATATTAGTAGCAATAGCCAGGAAAAAAGATTTTATCTATAAATTTCTAAAGCTGATTACAAAATGTAAACGTAACAAACCATGCAGAGCACATTACAACGTCAGATAGCTTGTGTGCCAGAAATGGAATTCTGAGTGCTGTTGGCTTCAAGGAGCTGTGGGAAGGTGGGTGATGCAATGAAAAAGGAACAAGATAAAGACAAAGAGTAAACAGGAATGAAGCAGAGCAGAGCGAGGCTGCACAGACGTTTTCTTAGATTGTCTTGGGGAAGTGACTAAATAGCAGGGATAGCTGGAAGGATGAGTTCATGCTCAATGACATTCACAGATTGCTCTGTTGCTGTGTGTGAGGACACGTGGTACGGGGCATAGGTGATTAAGAGGATGTGGGTTTGTGGAGAAAACAGTGCTTTTTCCCCCCCCCAAGGGGAGTAGGTTGTTTTTGCACTGTATAGGGGATCATGATGTGGTCTAGCTAGACCTGGTGCATAAACCAGCTGTATGCCAGATATGATGATAGATTGGAAGGGACAGAGATGCCTTATACAATTGGAAACATAATTGACCAATCTATGAGGGCACAAATACATTAAATGTGGAGTGAAGGACAGGTTGAGTAAAATGATATTGCGAAGTACCTTGCAAACATATTAATTCTCATATTTTGAAGTTTGGTGCAACTTCACAATTTGTGCAACTTTTATATATGTCACATAAAATGACACAATTCAATTGTCATTTAACTAACCTTTCACCCTGGTTTTATTAGATAATAAATAGAAAGTATTTCAGAAAAAACTAAATTGGCAGCATACCCAATTTTTGAACAGTTAAAATTATAGATGATGGTTGAAAATGATCAAAAGATATGAAAAAAAAGTAAAATCAAGATGTTTATTTGTTGCAGTGCATTATTCAACAGATCAAATGGAATATTGAAAAGGATGCCATTGATGGAAGCCATACTTCCACATATTCCTCATGCCATACTTCACATCTTAAATACTAGCTACCAAATGACGGTAGAGTCTTCAGTATGGGGACAGTTGTGAGCCTCAACAAAGTGCAAGGAAAGACAGGAGAAGGAAGGAAGTCAGGTGGTAGACTAAAAGTGTCCCTATACAGAAGTTTATTTATAGTGATACATGAGAGCGATCTACAGCATAGTTTCAATATTACAGGAAGATTAAACAAATGAACAGTTTTAATATCAGGAAGATTTTTTTCATGCAGAGTGAGTAACATGAAAAAACGTTTTGGCAGAGCAGCAGTGGAAATAAATCTTGGAAGTATTCACAAAATTAATGGATGCCGTGCTGGGGGAATTTTAGGACCTCCCTTGAAGGATAAGGTAAAAAGCAATTATTTCATGGCTTGCAACATCGACAGAAACCATGCTTTAGATTGCCTTATCCATTCAAATTTTGCTAGTATCTTTGTGCAGGAAATTAAAATATATTTGTAGAATCATACAGTATGGAAACAGGACCTTAGGCCCATCAGGTCCATGTACCCATTTACACTCTTGCCACATTGTTCTTCCCACATGCTCATCAATTCCTCTCAGATTCTACCACTTGGCTACACATTAGGGGCATTTTATAGTGCCCAATTGACCTATTAAACTGCTTTTTTTTTTGGCATGTGGGAAGAAACTAAATAACCCAAAGGAAATGTATGCAGTCACAGGAAGAACATACAAACTTTACACAGACAGCACTGAAGATCAGGATAGAACCCGGGTTATTGGAGCTGTGAGGTAGAAACTCTGCACGCTGGACCATTGTCCAGCCCTGTTAGTATTGCCTTCCATAGTTCCTGTTTCTTATGAAAGAACCATATGCTACAGGGGTGTTACATACATTTTGTGAAGGTCAGAGAGAAGCAGCAGCCAGAAGCAGCGAGAGTGAGTATTGGCTGGAAGTAGATGAGTCAGAGGGAAAGAAGATTTTAAAAAAGCGGCAAAGCCCCAGGTTCGAGTAATTGACAAATTAGCCCTAAATTAGTTGATTAGGTAACAGATAAAGAAATGAAGCTGTAGAGGAGCGGCCTTGTTGAGGTGAAGTGTCTTGGTGAGTAAAGTGTGAGTCTTTGGTTTGAGAGTGTTCGGTGAGGAGACTGAGGTAAGGAGGCTAAACTTGATTGAAATTTGTGGTTTTTGCCCACTGAAGATATGGCAGGCAACAGCATGTCACCACACCCACAAAAAGAACTGCTTTTGCTACACCCTGTCCCTGACCTGCCTTGGTCCCTAGTAGCTACTGACATTGGCTGGCACGGTCATCAATACCTGGTTCAGGTAGACTCTTACTCCAGGTGGTGTGAAATCGATTTGCTCCACTCGACCTCTGCAGCGGCAGTTATCCTGAAACTTAGAAGGCACTTCTCAGTCCATGGGGCGCCTCATACTCTCATGTCCGACAACGCTGGACAGTTCACGAGCCAGCGGTTTAAAGACTTTGCAAAACAATGGGACGTTCAGCATATCACCAGCAATCCAGAATATCCACAATCAAATGGACTGGCTGAGCACGCTGTAAAACAAGCCCTAGAAAAGTCCAGCAGAGACGTTTCTGACATATTATTAGACCTCCTCAATCTCCGTAATATTCCACGTGACTCCACACTTGGTTTTCCGGCTCAGCGGCTGATGTCCAGACAGTCCGGCACCACTCTTCCCATCTCAAAGAAATTGCTTCAACCACGTGTGTATCAGCCTCAGGTTGGTCAGGCTGACTCAAAAGATGTGCTATGATCGATCCAGTCGCTCACTCCAACCGTTAACAGAGGGGCAGACTGTCCAGCTGCAGACCCTGAAGGGGTATGATCGCCTATGCACAGTCAAGGAGATTTGCCCAGTCAAGATTCTATTTGGTTCAGTCGGAAGGAGGTCTTTATAGACGTAACCAGAGACATATCCTGTCAATGAATGAACCGGTGCCATTGCAGCAAGTCCTATATGACGATCCAGATGACGTATTGTGGACAGAAGATGGAACTGCTTGTTTAAAGGATGGACATGTAACAATAGACAGTTCCGGGATCAGGAATTTGTCTCTACACCAGTGAAAGAACCACCACAGGGGCCAGTGCCGATGGTGAAATCTCCTGTATGGCCTGTTGAGAAATTCCTCGTGAAACCTGTGCTGGTTGAGTCATCGCCTGTGAAGAAGCTCCCTGCGAGGGTTGTACCAGTAGCAATTTCACCTGCAAACAATGCCACTGAGGGGCTGTACCGGCGTGTGCAGGACGGGTCAGTAAACCAAATCCCAGATACAAATACAATGTCAAGATGCAATCTTTGGACTCTAACTTTCTCATAATTTACATTATATGCTCCGCTGTAGTTTGTAGTTAATTTTTACATATATATATATATATATATATATATATATATATATGATGTTTTGCATGCTTAGATTTTAGCTTCTGAGGCAAAAGCCTAAGAAGATGTAGATCAATCACTATTGCTGATTTGATCCATGTCTGGTTTTACTATTGCCAACCCGATCCATAATGCCGGGTTTCCACTATGCCATCTGGTGGTGTGCGATTAGCTAATACCTCAGTTTTAATCTACGATGCCATAACTTGTAGATGCCAATGCAATGGTCTCTGCATGTATTCTTAATAAAGTACCTTTTATGAAGTTATACGACTTAGTGTTACTTCTTACAAATTGGGGCAATGTGTATCCTGCAGGATGTGGGAAGTCAGGGACACCGCTGGAGTTTCTGGAAACTACACCTGCAGAAATTGTGTCCAGGTGTAGCTCCTGAATGAACGTGTTGGGGAACTGGACAAGCAGCTGGATGACCTCAGGGCCATCCGGGAAAATGAGAGTTAACTGGACAGGATCTACAGTGAGGTTGTCACGCCAAGGATACAGGAAGAGCATAGGTGGGCGACTGTGAGAAAGAGGAGTAATAGTGGAATGCAGGAGACCCCGGTGAGTGTGCCTCATGAAAACAGGTACACTGTTATAATAGAGCGATTGTTTCTATTTTCTCTGTCTTTCTTTTCTAGGGTCTATTTTCTCACTTTACTTCCTTCTCTAACTTCTTTCCTAAGGGGCTTTCTTTTCCCAACACTCTTGCACTGCACGACTCTCTTGCACTTTCTTTACTTTCCTTACTTCTACCTTTTTCTTAAAGCTCAAAAAAAAAATGAAGCGGTACAAAAAATGTATTAAGATATATGTGTTGTGTAGGATTGTAATTTACCGTACTTCTAATAAAAATAAAATAAAAAAAAAAATAAAAAAAAAGAAAACAGGTACACTCTCTTGGGAGGTGTCGGGGCAGACGACACCTCCAGTCCGAGAGGCGGACAGGTCGGTGGCTCCAATCCTAGCGATGACATTCGACCGGCGAGACCGACGTCGGGCAGAGCCGTAGTGGTTGGTGACTCCATTGTCCGAGGTGCCGACAGGAGATTCTGTGGCGGCAGGCGAGACTCGAGGATGGTCTGTTGCCTCCCTTGTGCCAGGGTTCAAGATGTCATGGACCGATTTCAGAACATCCTCGAGAGGGAAGGTGAACAGTTGGCAGTAGTTGTGCACGTGGGCACAAACAACACCGGGAAGAAGAGGAAGGAGGTTCTGCAACGCGAGTTTAGAGAGTTAGGATGAAGACTGAAAAGCAGGACTTCTAGGGTGGTTATCTCTAGATTCCTTCCTGTACCTCGTGCTGGTGAGGGCAGGAATAGGGAGATGGGGGATCTGAATGTGTGGCTGAGGGGCTGGTGCAGGGAGCAAGGATTTAGATTTATAGATCACTGGGATCTCTTCTGGGGTAGGGGTGACCTGTACAAAAGGGATGGGTTACACCTTAACTAGAATGGGACCAACGTTCTGGCCGGCAGGTTTGCTAGTGCTACACGTGTGGGTTTAAACTAAAAAGCAGGAGGGAGGGGTTGACAAATTTGGAGTATAAAGATGGAGTAAAAGGGGATGTTAGTACATGAAAAGTTACAAAAGACTCCCGAATTAATGGGAAGTAAAGTTCTAGATGGGATAAAAGAGCAAGGTCAGGGCCAATAGTGACTGGTGTGAGATGGGAGGTGAATACCGAAGTTAAAGTGTTGTATATGAATGTGCAAAGTATAAGAAATAAAGTGGATCAGCTCGAGGCCCAGTTAGAAATTGGCAAGTATGATGTTGTGGGAATTACAGAGACATGGCTGCAAGAGGGCCAGGGCTGGGAACTGAACATTCAGGGGTATACATCCTATCGAAAAGACAGACAGGTGGGCAGAGGGAGTTGGGTAGCTCTGTTGGTAAGGAATGAAATTCAGTCCCTTGTGAGAGTAGAATCAGGAGATGTAGAGTCAGTATGGATAGAACTGAGGAATTGTAAGGGTAAAAAGACCCTAATGGGACTTATCTACAGGACCCCAAACAATAGCCTGGACATAGGGTGCAAGCTGAATCAAGTGAATGGCGGTGCTGGCTTGAAGGGCCGAATGACCTACTTCTACACCTATTGTCTAATTCAATGTTTTGATTATTATTAAACAAATATATACTTTATGGCTAGAGATGAAAATGCAAACACTTTAAAATATTATTTGAATGGTCATAAGATAAAAATAAATCTGTAAAAAAGTTAGAAAGTGGTTATTTAACAACACAGAAACTGTTACTTTTGGTTTAAATAACTTGACCACCAAAAAACACCAAAAGTCATTTGATATATCTATTAAAAAACTATAATAAATAATATCAATTTTAATCTTAACAACACTTAATAACTGTTAATGTTGAGCAATCCCTTAATTATTTTAACAGTGAATGTAACTGTTGCTCAGTGGTCATGTGCACAGCTGGACACTTGGTTAGGTTGCCATCTATCCATGAAAGCAAAAGCCTTTTTTAATAGAATATTGCTTTGTTGTTCAAATGCTTTTATACTGAAGGAAGTGCAAGGCCTTAATGTTGTTAATTAAATCTTTACATGCAGCTACATTTTGTGCAAAAAAAACCTTTAAAACGTTTTTTCTATGCAGCTAAAGATGCATTTTAGTATACTTGTGTACAGATAATATCAATAGGTTCATTACTATCATCATTATAACAAAGTTGGTCCTTTGGTTGGCCTGGCGTGTGAAAGTAACGATTGACTTCCCATGTCCTTTGATTTTTGCCCTGCCATCTGGACAGAAAGCGAAGATGGAAGTAACATGTGGTGAACAATCCCTTTCTGGGATTGGAAACTATTGATGTAACTGGCTATGAGCAAAGCCATTTCTAGGATCTGTAAAAATAAAGATTAAAATTGATGAGTCTAAGTTAAGGACAACATTTACTTTCTCAATGAATAATACTGTCCAGCTATAACATTCCAAGTGTTAGCACCAAAGCAAACTGCCTTTATTTCTCTGAGTGTGGGTACAAAGAACTGCAGATGCTTGATTTAAAAAAAAAAAAGACACACAATGATGGAGTAACTCAGTGGGTCACAGGGTCTCCAGAGAACATGTTTGAAGGAGGTCTTGCGGATGTTCCCAACCTGAACGTCGCCTATCCATGTTCTCCATCTGCTGCCTGATCCACTTTGTGTCTTTGTCTGCCTTTATTTCTAATATAACTATTGGTATGAACAAGTGATAAATATATGGCTATATTATTTTTGCTGCAGTCCCGAGTGCTAATTAAGAATGACAAACATCCTAACAATCCGTTTAATATGTCCCTGTGCACATAAGCACAGGCTTTAGCCTACCTATTGCAAATAGTGGATTAAAAAAAAAAATCTCTGGAACAGTTAGTGTGCTACAATGTGGGGAAAATTATTTAGTTTAGTTTAGTATAAAAAATACAGCATTGAAACAGGCCCTTCGGCCCATGGAGTCCATGTGACCATTGATCACCTTACGAGTTTCATGTCGCAACCACTTGCAAATGCATAGTGTCCAATTAACCTACAAGCCTGTACATTTTTGGCATGTTGGGGGAAAAACTGGTGCAGCCAGAGGAAACCAATGGTGTCACAGAGCGAGGATGCAAACTTCACACAGACAGCATCCGAGATCTGGATTGAACCTGTGTCTCTGGTGCTGTGAAGCAGCAGCTCTGCCGGTCACGCCACTGTACTGACCTTGTGTATCACGTGTCTGTCTCACATTATGTGTGTCTAAATATGGAGAAGATGACTGATTCGGTAACTGCCCTATCCACCCTGAGATGTATGGATGTTGTGCTTGAGACCCCAGTGGAGGATGTGGAAAGTTCAAGCCAGTAACTTACTACTGAAAGGCCAAAAAGTGCTGGAGTAACTCAGCAGGTCAGGCAGCATCTCTGGAGAACATGGATCGGTGACGTTTTGGGTCGAGACTTTTCTTCAGACTTTGTGTCCTTTTCTGTATTAACCAACCTCTGCAGTTCATTGCTTCTGCAATTTACTATCAAATCAGTCTATTCTCAATCATCAAAATGATGGAAAGCAGATGGGTCTCGAATGAGATAGCAGTTCAGGACTGCTCTCTAGTTGTGGTAGGATGGTCCAGTTGCCTGATAGCAGCTGGGAAGAAAGTGTACCTGAATCTGGAGGTGTGCGTTTCACACTTCTATACCTTTTGCCCAATGGTGTGCTTTCTTGGCCATAGCTTTGATATTTCACCTCAAATAGGGGTAGCAAGGGCTACCCATGGGTAATCCTCGTACACTGTCAAATACTTTGGGTTTTGTCAAGTTAATGGTGCTGAATAAATGTCAATTGTTTGGATAGATTCATATGTTTTTCAAAAATATAAGATGGATGACCGATTTATTACTACAGCACATTAGTTGGGCACAAACATCAGTGGGTTCCTGTACAGTCGGCGTGAAAATGTAATACACAAACCTTTGGTTTTGACAAGGCAAACAGGAGCTTTTGCAATGGTTTGTCTTTTGTACAGGCACCTTCTGCTGGTTTTCCAACTATAAGCATAAAGTCATCACCACAGCCACCAAAGGTCATGATATTCTTGTATATATACGTTGTTATCAAGCGCTGCGGAAAGAAAAAGATGCAATGAATGTAACAATTAGATAAGTTCTTTTTCATCTTTGATGCTGCATTTGTCTGAAAAAGACAAGGAGGAGGTTGCAGTGTTCTTGTTTTGAAAGCTTGGAGTAAGTATCTCTGACCTGATCTACTGCTTTGCAATTTCCCACAGAAAACCTACCAGCAGAGGGATGAATCTTGGGGGGAAGGGGAAGGGATGAGAAGGTAGGAGTTGTCCCACCAGGGGAAGGCTGGCAGCAGCACGGACAGAGGGACACAAAGTGCTGGATTCATTCAGCAGGTCAGCCAGCATTTCTGGTGAACATAGACAAGTGACGTTTCTGGTCAAGACATTAATGGTCTCGATCCAAGATGTCACCTGTCCATGTTCAATGACCTGACAATACTGGAGAGGGATGCTGCAAAGATCTTATGGCTGGAAACTAAGGGGTTGAATGGAATGTTTTGCAGTGGTTCCAACTTCCTTTGTGAACCATCCTCAGCCTGAAATATATCATTTGGAGTTCGTGATTCATTTTAAAGAAGTTACATTTCTAAATTTTGATTGTAATGAATGAGCTTCAAATTTTAGTGATAGCAAATTAATTGACAGCAAATCAGGTCATTGCTAAATGATATATATTTTGTTTTTATCTTACTCTGAAAGCGTGGTTTAGTCCTTTTAGAGAAGCAGTGAACAGCAAAACTTTAAGTTACATTGTGGTTTTGCAGAACGTTCCTCAACACTTCCTGAGCTATTGAATTACTTATATTTACTGTTTGGATTTTTTACAGTAGATGCTGAGGTTTATGGGGTCTAAATTCTTCTAGGTAGTGTGTTTTTTTTAATTTTTTAATGTGCTACGTGAATTAATTTTATCTAAAATCTGATCACAGTTAACATATTTCCATGGTCAAGATCCAGGTCTACTCTGCATGTGATATCCGCACACGTGGAACCCATTGGACATGTAGTGATGTAAAATTTGTATGCACATTCTAAACTACCTTAATTGGAGAGTGAGGCCTGCTTTGGCAATGTATAAAGACAATCATGCACACCTGGTGAAGGACCAGAGACCAATATGTCTATCTCCTTGCTGGCAGATTTTCTGCTATATTTTCCTTTATGTTCGCTGAAACCCTCCCTCCCCATGTCTTTGAATTTTCCCATTGCATCATAGATCCTATTCTCGCTGTGCTAGCCCTCATGCCAAACGCCAGATTAATTGCAAGTACAACCCTCGTCCTTATCCCTTGTGCTGCCTTTTCCCCTGATGTCACCAATTGGCCATCGTTGCAGACCCAATACTGGAACCTATTGTCTCTCTTCAAATTCCATCTATGTCCATCGTCAACTTTTCTCTTCTGTGCAAACTCTCATCAACCCTGAAAATCTTTGCCTTTACTGCTAGTTCCTCATAATCTCTGCCACATGTTAGAGATTCAAAATCATACAACACCGAAACAGGCCTTTTGGCCCACCATATCCAGGCACCCATACCAGCAGACAACAACACTAATCCTATTTACTTGCATTAGGCCCATAACTTTCCTTGCCTCAAATTATAGTCCAGATACTTCTTAAACATGTATGTCATGTGTATGGAGAACATTTCTAAAATCTACTACCTTAATGCAAGTTGGTTGAATAGCATCATTCTGCCTGTTTAAGTAGTGACAAATTAGTAATCGTTATATGTAAAGATGAACAGGCTTACCATTGAGTTGTATTCCAGTATACTAATGCCATTCTCATTCACAGCCAACCACACAGGTGCCGGATCAGATAGTGGTGGTATGATAGGCTGCATAACATAAATAAAATTCAAGCGACAGTATAATATAATTACAGTTAGAAAATGTTGATAAAAATAAATTTGCAATCAATTGATTCCTCTGAATAATAATTTGATTCCCCTCATGCCAATCATCTTTTAATTCTCATTAGCATTTTACAATTGGTAAGATATGTTTGAATTAAGATATTAAGAAAATTGTTAAGATATTAAGAAAATTCAATATTTTCATACCATCCCATTTAAAGGAAAAGTAACAATAAAATGTAGTCACGTAATTCATGGGCCAATGTTTCTATAATAATTCATATCTCCCAAAGTTAAAAGGGAGGATTGTAAGAGATTGTTTTCATGGTTATTAAGTACTAGTCTGTGGCCATCTACGAGTGGCAATGATTCCACCTTCACTATATTTGCACATAAACCTTTTGATGTTTAGCATTTCCTGACGAGTGTATCTCAAATAGGGAACTAGTAAGTTTGTAGGCTACTAATATCTTATCTCCCCTGCTCCTTAATCATAGGAGGTATGGATAAAGGTAAAGCAATGCTGAATATATTCATGACCTAGTACTTAAGCTTCAACAAAGACAATATAATAACAAGGAACTGCGGATGCTGGTTCATACCAAAGATAGACACAAAATGCCGGAGTAACTCAGCAGGCCACGCAGCATTCCTGGGGAATATGGATAGGTCTTGACCCTTTTTCAGACTGAAACATCATCTATCCATTTTCCCCAGAGATACTGCCTGACTTGCTGAGTTACTCCAGCATTTTGTGTCTATCTTTGGTATGAACCAGCACCCGCAGTTCTTCGATATTACATTGTCTTTTTGAAGATCAGGCATGATTGATGGCAGCTTGCCTTTGACAGAACATAATGAGCCACGATAACAGTGTATTGTGTTGAATCATCACCTAAGTACTAGGTCATGAATATATTCAGCATTGCTTTACCTTTATCCTAACCTCCTATGATTATTTTACCCCTCCTCAGTCTGAAGAAGGGTCTGAATCTGAAACGTCACCTATCCATGTTCTCCAGAGATGCTGCCTGACCAATTGAGTTACTCCAGCACTTTGTGCGATTTTGTGTAAATGAGCATCTCCAGTTCCTTGTTTCCACATTTCCTCATACTTTACCCCAGCAGAAACTCATTCCTATTACATAGCTTCACAACATAGGAAGCTGTTTGGCCCAATGAGCCTATGTCTGCTCACAGACTTCCATTCCTCACTTATTTTCCCTGTAACCTATTTGCCCACATTTGGCCAACTCCTTCCCCCTGATGATCCTGCCACCCAGTTACACTGAGGTAGTTTGTGTGATGGGGACTCCACTAGCATCCAGTGTTGAAGGACAGTTAAAGGAAATAGCAGTGAGCTGCAGTGAGACAACTTCCATGCAAGAACGCATCTGTGCTTCTGTGGGGAAACGCTGGCAGAAACTCATCCAACCTTCATCATTTCTGTGCAGTCTGGACCACAACCATTACACCACTTATATGTATCCTCTAAGATGGCAGAAGGTCAGAAGGAAATTCACCAGAAGAATCAAAGCTGCAAGGAAGTAAACAAAATAATACCTTTGAAGCAAATAGCTTTCCTCCAAAGAAAGGCCATTTCTTAGTTACAGCAAAGTAAATGCGTACACAGTCAGCAGTGATACGACCTCGTAGAGCCATCCATTTCGTTGAAAGTCGCTGAAGTAATTGTCTGCAGTAAGCACAATAGTAATGAAAAATAGCACCTTCCACTGCATGTGTATACTCAAACTATATTTTGTACAATACTTGTTTTGCAATGTTACCTGCAAAAGTCTTGATTTTAATTGAGCATTCAAAATTAGTAAAATAATATAATTGCACACTCAAAAAATGATTCAGGTCCACCACAGATTTTCCAGCAATTGGTGACCAGCAACTCCTTCAATCTGAACAAAATTACGAGAGTGCATTTGAAATCCCCCCCAGAAGCCCCCCATGAAAATGTGGTGCTTAGGCCAGATGAGGCGGCCAGTCTCGACCTAAGCTGGACTTGGCGCCGATTGGTGGCACCCTGCGTCTCCAGACTGGCCGGAGCTGACAGATCCGTTCCCAAAGCCGATTTCGGGGCCATTATCTTGACTCTCCGGCGGCCTATTCCAGTACCGTTAGATTCCTCTCGGAGGCCGTGACTTCTGTTGGCCCAGCAATACGGTTAATCCAGAAAGGCTCTGCAACCAGGGATGCCGGAAAATCGGTGGTGGACCTGTAGTTGCATTAACTATTGGAATACACCCTGAAATGAACAGTAGAAACTGCTTAAAATAGACACAGAATGCTGCAGTGAGACAGGCAGCATCTCTGGATAGAAGGAATGGATGACATTTTGGGTTGAGACCCTTCTTTGAACCGAAATGTCACCCATTCCTTCTCTCCAGAGATGCATCGTGTCCCGCTGAGTTACTCCAGCATTTTGTGTTTCTTCCTACACAGTAGAAATTACCTAGCTTGGCACTTCAGTATTTGCCCTGAATGGTTCCATACTTACTTGAGCTGATCATCTGTACATCCTTGTTTGTACCTTTTTGGATAAAATTTCTCTATTACTTGCTTCAGAGCTTGGTTTGATTTCAATTGCGTGGAGATATGACCGGCTGGAGATGAGAATGGTCGTTCAAAGTCTCCAAAATCCACCTAAAAATAATGCAGCTTGTAATTATTTTGCTGTTATGCGTTCATTCAGATTAAAATGTGGTTCATAAGAACCAAAGAAATAGGAGCAGGAGTCGTCCACCCAGCCCTTCAAGGATCAAGAGGAAGTGCCAGATTTCTCCACCGTACCGTTTTAATTTGTTAAATAATCTTGTCGCTAAAAGTTGCAATCGCAAATAAGATCCACAACTGGGTCATTTTGTTGGATACAAGGAACCGCAGATGCTAGTTTTACAAAAAAAGACAAAGTGCTGGAATAACACTGCAGGTCAGGCAACATCTCTGGACAACATGGATAAGTGACATTTCAGAATGGGACCATTCTTCAGACTCAAAGGTGACATTTTGTGTCAGGACCCTTCTTCAGACTGATAGGTGACGTTTCAGGATTGGGACCTTTCTTGAAATTTGCTAGGTGACATTTTTTAGGTTGGGGCCCCTTCTTCAGAATTGCTAGAAGTCTGAAGAAGGGTCCTGATCCAAAACATCACCTTTCCATGTTCTCCAGAGATGGTGCCTGAGCCGCTGAGTTACTCCAGTACTTTGTGTCTTTTTTGGGGAAATTTAATTGATTGGCAGTGGTACTGTAAGCCAAATAGCCAATTTGGTCAACACATGGCAATCTGAACAGTTACAACAGTGGACAGTGCAATCCTCCCTCTGAAGTGGGTTAAACAATGAATGTGATAGATGATATTCTAGTGCCTCCTCCAGTTTACTCTCCAGAGCTTGTTGGGCAAGGGCCATGATTGACGGCACTGCTGCCTCTGTGCACTACTGGACTGGGTTCTGTGTAACAGCCAATCAAGTACTAAATGGATGGATTATTTAAGGAGGAAGCATGAATGGTATATTATACCAGGATGTATTGACTTGATGGTTCAATGAATGTAGAGAAAGACATGCTCCTATTGTACAAGAAGAGTCCTGACCCGAGACATTGCTCATCCATTCTCTCCACAGATAGTGTCTGAACCACAAAATTCATCCAGCACATTGTGTTTTTCTCCCTTTGTACACATGCTGTATATTATCAGTACAACATATATATATTTTTAAGAAGTCAAGAAATAAAACAAAAATTATTAAGTGCATTGCAACCAACTGATGCTTGCTGGAAACATTTTCATTTAAGCACGCCAGTTTCTTAAGATTAAGTAGTTTCTTAACATTCATTCTTTAGGATTACAAAATTAATTGTGTAATTGTAATGCTTTGAGGAGCTGCTGGTTGCATAACCCCAACATGTTTAGAGTTTAGAAGGATGAGGGGGAGATCTTATAGAAACATATAAAATTATAAAAGGACTGGACAAGCTAGATGCAGGAAAAATGTTCCCAATGTTGGGCGAGTCCAGAACCAGGGGCCACAGTCTTACAATAAAGAGGAAGCCATTTAAGACTGAGGTGAGAAAAAAACGTTTTCACCCAGAGAGTTGTGAATTTGTGGAATTCCCTGCCACAGAGGGCAATGGAGGCCAAGTCACTGGATGGATTTAAGAGAGAGTTAGATGGAGCTCTCGGGGCTAGTGGAATCAAGGGATATGGGGAGAAGGCAGGCATGGGTTATTGATTTGGAAGGATCAGCCATGATCACAATGAATGGCAGTGCTGGCTCGAAGGGCCGAATGGCCTCCTCCTGCAACTATTTTCTATGTTTCTATGTTTTTAATTTGCAAATTCTGTATGCGGCCACAGATCTTTTCATGCCCATTTGTATGGAAACATCGTCTAACTGTGGTTTTATAGGCTGAACAATGTTAAACTTCTATGAGAAAACATTATAATTTGTAGTCTTGGGAAGCTTTTTGTGATAGCTGGTCATTAGAGATTTATGAATGAAGTTGCCTGAAGAGGGTCAATAGCTGGGTAGAAAGGAACTGCTGATGCTGGTTAATAACAGAGATAGACACAAAAGTGTTGGAGTAACTCAGCGGTACTGAGTCACCCATCCTTTTTCTCCAGAGATGCTGCCTGACCCACTGACTTACTCCAGCAGCTTGTGTCCATATTCAAAATTCAATAACTCATCAAAAACCTCACACAAACAGGGAAGGAACACCCATAAAAAGAAAGTTAGTTTAAGTATAATTTTTTTGGAGCTAAATATTTGCTCCTTCACTTTGCCAGTGTAGATTTTTATTTTACAATGTTGACACGAGATGGATTAATCCAACTACAAATGATGTACAGATTTGTGATATTCTTACCTGAGCTAGAAGCGCTGCCATTTCTAATGCAAGTTCTTTGTTTACTGGAAAATGTCCATTTACAATTGCATCATTAGTTTGATACATCAGCAAGAGCTTTTCTCTGTCTGTCTCTCCATGCACTTGTGTTGAGAAATACAGCCTGTGAATAACAAAAGAATGGAATTAAGTATTAGCCGTTTGGCTTTTCTGTCACAGAATCAGTGTCAGGCCGTCCCCACCTCTCTTCCAAGTTTCTCACTCCCACTACAATCAGTCTGAAGAAGGGTCCCCACCCGAAATGTCACCTCTCCGTGTTCTCCAGAGATGCTGCCTGACTGCTGAGCTGTTCAGCACTTGTGTGTCTTTTGTTTTTGTAATGTTAGTCTGTCTGCTTTCATTATTGGGCCATTCTTTGGAAAGTGAACCAAAATGTTACACACGTGACCAAATGGTATCACATAAAGTAATACGTTAAAAGTTTACTGTAAGAGATTAATCTTATTCATTACTATTTTCCTACCCACAGAACTATAATGCATGCCTGCTAAATATATGAACATACTAGCTTTTTAAAATTCACAAAGTTTGTAAGATAAAACTGAGTTATGAAAAAAATGCTTCCATTTGAGGTCACACATGTGACCAGTCAAATTTGACCTCTGACCCTAAACAAACATTGTCAGCATAACATAAAAATTGCACTTGATAAACTTTGGGAAAAAAAGTAATCATATCTACAGTACAAAACAATATACCTGTAATGCTTTCAGAATTAGAAGAGATGTATTCCACAATTTTTCATACTTTTGGTCACACACGTGACTAAGAATAGGTTCATTACCTGTTTTTATAGGTGAGTCGGACAGTTCGTGTACCTTCAAATTTCCCAGGATGCTGTTCCTTGGCGGCTTGCTCCCATTTACAAATTATATCACAAATCTGAAAGGCAAGGAGTATTCCTGAATTTATTGGTTCAGCAAATTCTTAAATCTAGGTAACATTATAACACCAAGTGCATTAAAGTAATACACATTACACATACACGTGATGCACATTACACATAAATCTGTAAACTCCAAAAATTAAATTATAAACAGTCTGGAGAAAATGTTCCAATTGCCAAAATAGGCAGGAATTTATAAAACATGGAAAATTCCAATAATGATTTTCTAAATTGAAAAGTAATTTACTTGAAAATTATTATTTATCATAATCATCAATTAATTTGTCTTATTCTTTCCATAATAAAGTTAAGGTTAAACAAATTAGTAATTAATTAATTGTTCATTTATAAAAAGTTTATATAAATGGGCAGGGTGCAATGGCTGCCAAAGTCACTTGCACTGACATTGCAAGAGGCCCTGTGACATAGCCGACTTCCAATCAGAGGACTGAAGCTGGGACCCAGGCCAAAGTGGGATTCAAGGGCAGGTGACTGCCTTAGGTTTCCGACTGTCCCAGTCGATTCTCCGAGTCCCAGGACCAAAAGGCCTCCCATAGCGACTCCTGCAGCCACAAGGACTAGACCAGTGAGGCCTACCGCAACCATCGAGACCGTTATACTTGAGGTACAGCGTGGAAATAGGCCCTTCGGCCCACCAAATCCACGCTGACCAGCAATCACCTGCACACTAGCACTATCCTTACACACTAGGGATAAATCACAATTTTCCAGAGCCAATTAACCCACAAACCTGTATGCCTTTGGAGTGTGGGAGGAAACTGGAGCACCTGGAGAAAACCCACACGATCACAGGGAGAACATACAAACTCTGGACAGACCTGCAGCCTTTCGACCTCCAAGAGCCCCCAACTGACTTTCTTCCCAGCTGTTATCAGGCAATTGAACCGTCCTCTCAGAGAGTGGTTTTGACCTCCCATCTATCTCATTGGAGATAGACACAAAAGGCTGGAGTAACTCAGCGGGACAGGCAGCATCTCTGGATAGAAGGAATGGGTGACATTTCGGGTCAAGACCCTTCTTCAGGAGACTATCTCTACTTGGGCTTTACCTTGCACTAAACCTTATACCCTTTATCCTGTATCTGTGCGCTGTGGTCGGCTTGATTGCAATCATGTATAGTATTTTTGCTGACTGTTCCGCTGAGTTACTCCAGCCTTTTGTGTCTATCTCCAATGAGATAGATGGGAGGTCAAAAAAAGGTTTTAATTGTACCTTGTACATGTGACAATAATGAACTAAAGTATTCCCTTCACTCCAACATTTCTGCTGTCACATTAGGAAGCAAGCTTTGTAAGCTCAAACCCTTTGGCAAACATCAATGGATTTTACACGTGTAGCTTGTCTTTCAAATCAAACCCAAGGCGACAAAAAAAAACAAGGAAAGTATTTGATGTAAAATCATAAAATGTTAAAGGATGCTAGCTTTGGGGAGATAGGAAAACTCCTGGTTCACAATCATTTTCAGGTTGTTCATCTTTTTCACTGCAATATTTATTTTTGATAACTGACAGAATAGTTCAATCCATGTCTTTTTACAATCAAAGCTGTTAACAACATTTAAATGCTAGACAAGGTAATTTCAAATACTCTGAGGGTGAGAACATAGACACTGAAAATGCTGCAAATATTAAGCAAGTTTAGGCAGCTTCTGTGGGGAGTTAACATTTCAGATCAAAAACTCTTCATTAGGATAGAGAAAACAAATTAGTTTGTAAGTTACAGCTTTTTTGAAGTGCACAGGTTAAACATCGTAAGTAAGCAGAATAAACATTTTTGTTAGTAGTAGATTTCAAAATATCCCCTCTGCTGTTCACCTTGCCTCACTTTTTCCTTATATATTTACCAACCTTTCCCATTAATCCTGATCAGACACAGGAGCAGAATTAAGCCATTCGATCAGGGCTGATCTATTTTCCCACGCAACCCCATTATCCTCCCTTCGCCCTGTAACCTTTGACTTTTCAGAAGAGCGTCTCCAGCCCGACCAAACCAGTTGTGAGGTACAGTTTGGGAATTTCTTCCAGATACTGATCAATTTGATTTGTAATACCAGTGTATTTTTAATACACTATTTATTTAATTGCTAAGATTGTGCACGTAATTTGTGTATGGATTTGTGGCCCTCCATCCGTCAACAGACCTCAGTTATGCCAAATGATTACCTTTACATTTTCTTGGAGACAGTGCTCTTGATCATTTCCTGATGGATCATCTGTGAAAAGAAAGAATCCAGACTGCACAGGCTTCCTCATGCCAGTTTCCTGGTTCAGTGTGTGTAGAAATTCTTCCACTGTGGTGGATGCATCAAATCCAACCACCTGCACATTCAGAACACAACAGTTTTACAGTCAACAATAAGTTACCTTGCAATAAGTTAAAAGTGTAGATAAAAATATGTTTTCAACAAAATTACCCATGACTCATGTTTTTCTGACATTTAATATTATATTATGAATGTTCTTTGTTGCAGATGCTGATGTGGTCGTAATCTGACCCTGTGCCTTGGTTCTGACTGTAACTTTGTTCAAGGAATAATACGCACCTTAATACCCACTGCTAATTGTCACACATTCACCATAATCAGTTTTGGTTATTTAGAAGAAGAGAACAAATTAGTTTGAAGTTACAGCAAGGGTGGGGAATAGATGGATAGGCCAAAGGAAATATCTCCAATGGGGAAAAAAGACAAGGTGCTGGAGTAACCCAGTGAGGCTGGCAGAACAAGGATATGTGACATTTTGGGTTCAGGGCCCTCCTTCATGTTATTCTAAGATGCTGCCTGACCCATTGAGTCACTCCAGCACTTTGTGTCATTCTTTTATTAACCACCAGCTGTAGTTCTGTAGTTCCTTGTGTTTCCGTATCTCTGATGAAGCTCGGCCAAAGTTCCCATGGAGCCAAGTTGCAAATGTCATCATCTTGCTGATGGGTTAAAATTCATTCAGATTTTTTTAGTCAGCTACAACCATTCAGTGCTCTGCGGCTGTTTAGTAAGAAATAATATTGCATCCATTTGTTCTGCCTGCAGCAGGATGCAACAGAACAATTTACACCCAGTAAATATAGAGGTATACATAATCATGAGAGGAATAGATTGGGTAGATGCACAGTCTCGTGCCCAAAGTTGGGGAATCAAGAACCCGAGGACACGAGTTTAAGGAGAGGGGGGAAAGATTTAATAGGAACCTGAGGGGTAACTTTATCACATAATGGGTGGTGGGTGTATGGAACCAGCTGCTAGAGGAGGTAGTTGAGACGGGTACCATCACAACGTTTAAGAAACATTTAGACAGGCACATGGATAAGACATGTTTAGAGTGATATTGGCCAAACGCAGGCAGGTGGGACTGGTGTATGGGACATGTTGATCGGTGTGGGCAAGTTGGGCTGAACAGCCTGTTTCCATGCTGTAGGACTCTTTCTATGACTCAAATTACAATTAACACCAATGATAATGCATGAAAAATCAAAGACCCAAGTAACTTCCTCACCTGATATGTGCCATTCATGAAATGAACGGGAATGCTGAAAGGTAATGAATGATGGTATGGATTTCTTAAGAGTATTGACAGAATTTCCATTCTAGAAGGTTTTGATTCACGACTTCCATTTCTCTGAGTTCTTTCCAGTGACCGTTGGCAGTAAATCGCGTACTTTCCAACTTCAGTCCTGCAATTTGTGAGTGGAGTACAACAAAATCTTACTTGCTATTTTCTTGGCGTTGTAAAGTAGAAAATCCACAGTTCAGTAATAAATATCGGCAAGTGCCAAATTAAAATTTAAATTTAAATTACAATTGCCTATTATCAGGCAACTGAACAATCAATGAGAGAGCAGCCTGAACTATTATCTACCTCATCAGAGACCCTCAGACTATGTTTATCTTGCGCTAAACATTATTCACGTTAGTCCCTTTATCATGAATCTGTACACTGTGGATGGCCCGATTGTAATCATGTACTTTCTTTCCACCGACTGGTTAGCACGCTCAAAAACTTTTCACTGTACCTCGGTACATGTGACAATAAATTGAAAACTCAAAATGGAGCTTTGACAATTCGATAGGTAAAGCCAGTTACTTTATCATTGACCTGGATGTTGCTGGCAAATGTCTGAAAGAACAGATATCCCTGGTCTCATTATCACACTGCAGAAGACTACAAACTGATGGTTTCCTCACTTTGTTTTTATGTGGCATCTTGTACTGTAATAATAAGGACATCCTATCATAGATACTCCCTTTGTTATATCCATCCCTCCCCCACTGTCTCTGCAACTTGTTCTCTCGCTTGCCAGTTGGAAAGTTGGGTGGAGAAATGGAAAATGGAATTTAATCTGGAGAAGCAGGAGGTATGTAATTTGTAAGGTCAAATATAAGGGGAAAGTATACGGTAAATGGCAGGAGCCTTTGGAGCGTTGATGTACAGAGTGATTTTGGGTTGCAAGTCCATAGTTCCTCTGGAAATTAAGAAAGTGGTAAATAAGGTATATAATTTACTTGCCTTCAGATCAAATGATTAAACATTTCTCAGTACGAAAGTGGAGATGGAAGTGTTAATGGGACTGTGAATTCCATGTCAAATCAAGTGCAGAACAAGTGAAAAAGAAACAACGGAACAATAAAAGGAAAGTTCAGACATATATATTTAAATCTCTGATATAAATTAAAAGCTGAAGGAACAGGATGCAACATTTAGTTAATTTCACTACTATTTTTCACTTCTAAAGAATTTGCTTTCCTGAAATAAACACCCGTCATGTTAATGGGAAATTTAGACTGAAATGCACAAGCTTGACTTTAGTTTAATGAGTTTAGCACATTATTAATGGGGGGGGGGGGGGGGGGGGCATTGGTTTTACAGCTGATAATGGAGGGAGACAATAGTATTTGGATTTCTGCATTGAACTACACATCTTCACTCACCTGAACTTGCTGTAACACCTATGCATAAAAACTTGAGCCATGTTAGTCTCACTGTTATTCAGGCGCCCCCTTTCCGTGCTGTACATACCTTGGATCTGCATTCTGCTGTAGATGAACTCTGAATAACCAGAGGAAAGGGTGTTGAGGAAGAAAAAGGCCAATGCATAAAGCCAAGAACTGCCATCCCTAAAAGATACAATGATTAGTTTGACACACATATATGTGACTATTTCCCAGATTACCCTGCACGTTCTTGCTTATTGGGTTATATATATTATTCCACAACTATATAACCATCAACATGGATAATTTGAGAAACAATACAATGACTCTTTTTGAGTCACACAGTTTGCACAATATATCAATGAAATTATATCAAAATTCATCTGGATATATGGAACGAACCACCAGAGGAGGTTGTTGAAACAGGTACTCTAACAACATATAAAAGACATATGGACAGGTGCGTGGATTGAAAGGGATATGGCCCAGATGCGACCAGGTGTGACATGTAGATGGGGCATCTTAGTTGGCATGGACAAGTTGGGATGAAGGGCCAGTTTCCGTGCTGCAGGACTCCATCTAATTTACTTAAACCAAGCTAAATTGTCACTGTATTCAATGAATATTCTTCAATTTGTCTGTATAAACAGAATTATTATACAACCAGGATGTTGGATCTGAATTATCTTCACTATGCTAGTTGCAAGATGCCAATATTCTCAGCGGCTTGAAGAATGAGTGAACTTGAAACATACGGTACTATAAACCAGTGTCTGCAGTTCCTCGTTTCCACTTAGTTATTTAATACATTTCTTTGCTTTCCTGATGGATAATCCAAGCGGCAGTCTTCGTGTTGGCTCTCATCACATAGCCATCTCCCATGCTGATATCCTCAGGTCCCCTGATCACCAGTCTATTTGAGTCCAAGCTCAAATCACCTGTTTGACCAAATGCCATTTGCTGAACTGCCAGGTACTCAACTCAATCAATTGCCTACTTAATTGGCCCTGATCCCCAACTATTTTAGCCTCATCCACAATCTTGTCTCTTTCCTTGCACCCCAAGATGCCAAACCCTGATGTTCTACAGCTCAAACGATTGCAATTCATTGTGAAGTTAGAAGAGATGCAGCTTGTATGCACAGGGTTTGAAGCCATTGCCTTGTGTAATAAAATCTTGCTATTGGAGGATGCTTAAAATACACGTGTGGCAATTATATGGGACCCCAGTGAAACCACATCTCAAATATTGTGTACAGGTCTGGCCTCCTGAAAGGTTATAATTGCAATAGAGGGGCGGCAATGAAGGTTTGTCAGATTGATTCCTGGGATGGGGAGCAATGGATTTTCCGATGTCAGGGAGACTGGAGATGAGGGAAATGAGGAATGATCTTTTAAAACATCTAAAATACTGTTGGGGTTGGACAAAATGCAGAGATGATGCTTCCTCCGGCTAGGATACCAAGAACCAGGAATCAGTCTCTAAACATCAGCCATTCAAAATAGAGAGAAGAAAATATTTCTTCACCTAGTGGGAACTGAATGTTTTGGAATTCTTTCCAAGAGTGATATGCAGGCTCTGTCAATTAGTATGTTCAAGAGAGAAATCAAGATACATTCCTGCTAATAAAAGAATCAAGGAGATTGGGGTGAGTGCAGCAAAGTGTCCCTGATCTTATTGAATGGTGGGCCCTGCACAAAGGGCCAGATGGCCAGCTCTTGCCTCTACTTATTATGTTCTTCTGTTCTAACTGGCATGAGTTCCCTCCACAGTGACAATTTTGTTTAATTCTTTAGACAGTACACCTCCAACAACTGCTCCTTTATCTACACACATAGAGCAGTTGATTGGTTTTGAACTGACATTGTTACCAAGCATCATATTCAGAAAAAAAGGAGGTATTGGCTGGGGGTACAGGAGGCTGGCTAGGCCCCCAGCGTGGGTTCAAGGGGCAACGTCCCCTGAAACTCCTGCATTTTCAACAAATTGAAAGTGATTCACAAGCTTTCTGCTGGTAGTTTACATAACAGAAGCTTAGAATTTTTCTAACACATAAGCAGTAAAATAACCCCCAAAAGATATTTCATGAAATAAACAATAGACAACAGGTGCAGGAGCAGACCATTTGGCCCTTTGAGCCAGCACCGTCATTCACTGTGATCAAGGCTGATCATCCACAATCAGTACCCCATTCCTGCCTTCATGCCATATCCCTTGACTCTGCTATCTTCTAGACCTCTATCTATATCTCTCTTGAAAGCCTCCAGAGAATTGGCTTCCACTGCCTTCGGAGGCAGAGAATTCCACAGATTCATAATTCTCTGGCTGAGAAAATCTTTCCTCATCTCCGTTCTAAATGGCCTACCCCTTATTCTTAAACTGCGGCCCCTGTTTCTAGACTCTCCCAGCATTTTCCTGGGAGTGAAACGGCCTTGCAGCCCTTCCTGAATGGCGTATAGCAATGGTCCAATGTTCTCTCCCCCCTGGTGGCACACGTGATGTGTTGGTAGAAGTTCGGCATGACCTTCTTGAGATTCGATTTATTAAAATCTCCAGCCACCACCATAGCTGCTTCCGGGTACTTGTTTTGATGTCGACATAGCACATCGTGTAGGGCTGATAGTGCCACGTCGGTGTCCGCCTGCGGTGGAATGTAGACGGCTGTGACGATCACTGAGCCAAACCCCCGGGGAAGGTAGAATGGGCGGCATGAGATCGTCAGGTGCTCCAGGTCCGGCGAGCAGGAACGGGAAAGCATCTTGATATTTCCAGGGTTGCACCAGTTGTTATTGGTCATGAAGCAGACTCCTCCACCCTTGGATTTCCCAGATTCTTCTGTTCTGTCAGCACGGTGAACAGTGAAGGACTCGGTTGGGCAGATTACCCGATCCGGAATCAGTGAGGTCAGCCATGTTTCAGTCAGGCAGAGGATGTTGCAGTTCCTTATGTCCCGCTGGAATCTGACCCTCGCCCTGAGATCATCCAGCTTGTTTTCCAAGGACTGGACATTCGCCAGAAGAACGCTGGGCAGAGGGGGACGAAAGTCTTGGGCTCTCAGCCTCTTCCGAATCCCCACCGCTTCTCTCCGATGTTTTCTATTTGCAGGTATCGATATAATTAGTTATAGTCCAATATGTAGCTGGTGGACAAGTGTAATGAATGAAGGGGTACCACACAGATTTAGTGAGAAAGCAAGTTCTGAAACTAGGAGACACAAGGTACTGCGGGTGCTGGAATCTTGAGCAAAACACAAAGTGCTGGAGTAACAGCAATTTAGGCAGCAACGGTGGAGGGAATGGATAGGGGACATTTTGGGTCAGGACTGAGTCTGAAGAAGGGTCCGACCCCAAATATTACCTACCCATTCCCCCCCAGAGATGCTGCCTATGCTACTGAGTTACTCCAGCACTTTGTGTTTTACTCAAGTTCTAAATCTTAACTGATTGGTATGTTCACTTAACTCATTTCTCATCTGAATAACAATTTGCTTCAACTTGTAACTAAACAATGCAACTTTCCGATTTTTGGAAAATTTGTCAACTCACCTGAAGTGTTCCAAAGTGGTTCTGGGTTTGCTGCTTCCTCGTTTGCTTGATTAATTGGCAGTAGATCTCATTTTGAAGCTCTCTGTGCGTGAGACACACTTGCAAAGCACTCTGAGCCAGTGATACATGATAGTCAATGGCAGGGGCATCAATAGCAACATTGATGAATAACTGGGAAGTCTGAAGATTTAAAAATAAAAACAGCATTTTATTTGATAACTAATACAGTAGGTGGATATTTGGTTAATCTTAAATTAACTTCCTGTTGCATTTGGGTTAGAAGCACAAAAGTAGCCAAATACTGGGACTTGATTGCCAGAAAAATCCATACTATCAGCTGGAATTAGAAGTGTCAAAAGAGTAAGAAGATGCTTCTCAAGTTGGGGATTGTAACAGAAGATATATTGAAGAATTAAACCTTTAAGAGTTTGTTTATGAGGTTTGGGAATGTTTTTTAAAGGATTTTTAAAAGAAAACATTGGAAAAAAGGAGTAATGAAAAATAAGATCCCTCTCCCTTCTCGTCCTCCCACCGATCCGAAAAAAGACAATGAATGCTAAGCTTATTTTATAAAACGAATGAATTTTATAGAATAGATAAAGAAAGAGAGTTCTCTATCCTGTCTTACATCTGCTCTCTCTCCCACCCTAGTCATCCTGCTAGCTTCACTGTTTGTATCCCTTCATTATAAGTAAGTAAGTTTATTGGCCAAGTATTCACATACAAGGAATTTGCCTTGATGCTCCGCCCACAAGTAACAACATGACATACAGTGACAGTTACAAATGACTCAGAAATCATTAAACATTAATAATAATAAAACATTAATGATAAAACACCATTGATCAAGCATGTGAACCAACAAAATACCAGATCAAAGGGAGGCTACAGATTTGTGGCTGTTGAGTAGAGCAACTACTCGTGGATAAAAACTGTTTTTATGTCTGGCTGTGGCAGCTTTGACAATCCGGAGTCGCCTTCCAGAGGGAAGTGATTCAAAGAGTTTGTGGCCAGGGTGAGAGGGGTCAGAGATGATCTTGCCCGCTCTTCCACAGCGAACAATGGACCATTATAGGCTCCACCTTTCCTGGGTTATCAGTGCAGGCTCTGATTTGTTCTGTACCTTTTCATACCTCTAGTTTCCCTCTCCCATGACTCTCAGTCTGAAGATGGGTCTCGAACCTAAACGTCACCTATTCCTTTTCTCCAGAGATTCTGCCTGACCTGCTGAGTTACCCCAGCTTTTCATGTCTATCCAAAAAAGATGATGAATGTTGAGCATACTTAATATCTTCCAATATTTGTAGTGAACCTCGTCTAAAACCTGAGGGAATGTAGTGTGGCACTTGTGTTGGTTATTTTATCTTATCAGCAATATCTTATCAAGGTAGAGGCAGAGAATGAGACAAAGCTAACGATTAATGTGCTCGACAACGGCAACATTTGGATTTTTGTCTTCATCCTCAAATACTTCCCATCTTGAAGTTGCTGTAGCATGTTGGGGGTAAATGTCAGTGAGCTCTACTTGTCTGAATGGACCATTGTTCTTCAGGAGACAAATGAATGTTACCTTAAACAGCTTGAGTGCTTCAGTCTGCAGAGCTGCAGATGGCAGTGTGGTAAGAGGAGATGTTATCCCATCTTTACAGTAGCATAGAGTCGGGTGGGCCCAGAGCTGGGAGCCTGAAAAGAGAGTTAAAACAAAAAAATGACATTGGAATTGAATTATTGCAAGTAAATATTACTGCAATTTCAAAAGTTAAAATCCAGTCATTGCTCAGATTAACAAGAAGCAACATGGTGGTGCATATGTGCACATAAAACTTTGTCTGTCTTGGTAAGAATCGATTCCCAAATCACATTAAAATGTGAAAACCCATGCCTCACATCAGGGTGCTTTATAACAACACTGGTTGATATCCCTCAATTTGTTCAAAACAGCACTCAGACATGAAAGGACACAAAATTCTGGAGTACCTGCTGCTCAGCCTCAGAAGTGTTTTTGTGTTTTTGTGTGATCTTTCTCATTGTACCGCTGCTGGCAAATTCATTTCACTTGCACTTCATGTGCAATGTGACGAATAAAACCATATTGTATTGTATTGTTGTATTGAAGGGCCTCGAGTCAAAATGTTACCTATCCATGTTCTCCAGAGATGCTGCCTGACCTGCTTAGTTACTCCGGCACTTTGTGTGCTTTTGCATATTACCCAGCATCTGCTGTTCTTTGTTTCTACACTCAGACATTATGTTCCTAATATAAATTATATACATTGAAATATTAGACTTACTTGAATCTTTATCTGCATTCAATAGGTTGCCAATCAGCTGTTCAAATTCAGTTCCCACATTTATATCAGTACAACCTGAAGCCACAATTAGCTGGTAAAACCAGGTGTCCTTTAAAAAAAGCAAATCACATTAAAATACCAGTTTAATCCAAGGCCAGCTAACAATGATAATTATTGGACTGGCTAATAGTGCATTTTTAAACTCGGGGTAATGGTTCTGCTTTAATATTTAATCTTAACTGATGGTAGCAGTAGTTTATCAACTGTCTACACCTTCACATTTGTGGGCACTGGCTTTGATCAAGAGAAATGCCTGCTTCTGAGCCAGGCCAGGTTCAAACACTGGTGTAGAGATGAACAGATTTGTCCAGACTTAACAGCTGCGAAACTCTCATCTTTTACTGTCATCATATCTTGAGATTAACAATAAATTCAGAAGTGCACTCGTGGAAATGAAGGAGGAAATGCAAATGATTTTCCAAGTGATTCTTGTTCCTCCTAAGCAGGAGTCAGCAACCTATGGCATCTGGGCGGAATGCGGTCTGTAACCCAAAATCATCCGGCCCGTGAACAGATGGGAAGAAAAGTTTAAAAAAAATTTAGTCCTGTGCAGGAGCGGTTCATTATTTCATTTTTCAGTGCTTCCTAAAACAATGACAACCACTGTATGTTTATTTTTAACTTTCTATCTTAATCCCATCTGTTGTGTTCCAATCTTTACATTGTGATTAGACGGTTAATTACGGTAAATTGAGCATTTCATCCTGATTTGTCTCTGTGATTTAGCCTACGCGATATCACCTTGGTGCTGGACATTTGTGCTGTAATTTCAAACTGAGGTTCATCTGTCACTGATATTGGGAAAGGCAAAACAATTATCTTACTGAGTATGTTGGATCATTGTGGTGGGATTTCTTTGAGGCCAACAGCAAGAGCCATAATTTTGCAACAGACCAAATTCCAGGTCATAATTCCAATTAATGCTTCTTGGAAGAAACATTAAACAGAGGTCATGTTAGCCCTCTCAGGTTTATGGAAAATGTTTCCATGTGGTTGCACAATGAGGAGCAGGGTAGTTCTTACACTTTCTTGGACAATAGTTATTATTCAATGAAGCCCCTAAAACCTATCGTAATCATAATCATACTTTATTAGCCAAGTATGTTTTGCAACATACGAGGAATTTGATTTGCCATACAGTCATACCAATAAAAAGCAACAGAACACACAAAATACATTTAAACATGAACATCCACCACAGTGACTCCTCCCCATTCCGCACTGAGATGGAAGGCGAAAAAAAAGTTCAATCTCCCCCTTCTTTGTCCTCCAGCGGTCGTGGGGCCTCTACCCTTCCGTTGACGGGACAATCTTACTCCCGAAGCAGGCGGCGATCAAGCTCCAACTTCGGGGGGGAATCTCAGCTCCCCCACGCTGGACAATCTACCCCGGGTCGATATCATAAGACATAGCAGCAGAATTAGACCATTCGGCCCATCGAACCTGCTCCACCATTCAATCATGGATGATCAATTTTTCCCTACCCTGCCTTCTCCCAGTAACCTTTGACACCCTTACTAATCAAGAACACGTCAATCTCCACTTTCAAAATACCCAATGACTTGGCCTCCATGCCCCCCCCGTCTGTGGTGATGAATTCCTCAGATTCACCACCCTCTGGCTAAAGAAATTCCTCCTCATCGGTACATACAATCAGTGCATTTGCTTCATAGCTAGATGTGGCACCGTGTTGTGCAGAAACTAACTGCAATATTTCCTGCTTTACAACTGTCAAACAGCAGTAAATCTTTTGGGGCACTACCTCGAGGATAACGGATTCCTGTATCATGTCTGATGGCATTAAAATGAAGGTTACCTCTCACTAGTATAAATGTCCTTACAGAATCATTACATCAGATTTAGTAAATAATTGCAAACATACCTTTTCGTGTTTGGAGCCTATGAGGAGGTAGGTAGGGCCCTGGTTTTTGGGATGAATGCCAATTGTATAATGTGTAGATAGTAGGCTCTGACTGCTGGTCTCGTAATCTTCATCTGAATCACACGATCTGTCTACCTCTTCCACTGTTGCTTCCATCAAATTAATCTGACCTAATGGAAACTTGACAACATACAAAATATGTTGAATAAAACACAAAGGTGCTGGAATAAATAATGCAAATGTTGTGAATAGTGTCACTGATTTGGGCTTCAAGGTACATTGCACAAACAGTCCACTAAATCCACGTTAAAAGCAGTGAATGTGACAAGGGTCCAAGTTCAAAGACCAGTGCAAATTGACGGAAAGGCTTATCTACGTTGGAAGGGTTTAATGTGAGCTAAACTTGTCATGGTCAATGGTCACAGCACAAATTATCACCTAATTCACGACTATATGCTTTTATTTAGACATGCAGCATGGAAACAGACACTTCAGCATACCAGGTTCACGCTGTCCAGCAATCACCCATACACTAGTTCCACAAACACATTAGGGACAATTTATAGAAGCCAATTAACCTACAAACCTGCATGTCTTTGGAATGTGGAAGGAATCCAGAGCACCCAGAGAAAACCCACGCGGTCACAGGGAGAACATACAAACTCCGTACAGACGGCACCCATAGTCAGGATTGAACCACGGTTACTGGTGCTTTAGACAGAGACATTATCGATACATCACTATGCTGCCCATGCTGGTGCAGGAGTGGATTATATTGTCACAGAGTGTCTTATTGGTGTGGTAATAATACACTAACCCAGCATTGGCATAGTGGCACAACTGGGACAGCTGCTGCTTTACAGTACCAGAGACACGGGTTCAATCTTGACTTGGGAGTCACCCAAGCGGAGTTTGCGTGTTCTCCCTGTGACCACATGGGTTTCCTCTGGGTGCTCCGGTTTCTGCACCAAACCCCAAAGACGTGCTGGTTTGGAGGGTAACTGGCCTCTGTAAATTGTGAATAGTGTGGAAGCAGCGGATGTGAAAGTAGGATAGCATAGAACTAGTGTGAATGGGTGATTGGTGGTTGGCATGGACCTTGAGGTCCGAAGGGCCTGTTTCCATGCTGTAATTTTCAATCAATCAATATTTTGTTGGGAGGAAGGTGCATGAGATATGTTTCCAGAAACCCATTAATGGAATGAAATGAAAATACAACTAATGTAATAATTACCTTAAAGAGTAATAATAAAAGAATATATTCACTAAATGCAACATTAATAATCATGAAGTTGAACAAACAGTACTAGCAGACAAACACATGATTTGGAGAGGATCGGGTAGTCACAACATTGATGGTTTACCTTGTTTTCCTGACTGCGGAAATAATAAAGACCATTTCCAACAAGTGCACACCAGACTCTCTTGGAGTAACCATGCTTTACCTGCAAGACAAATCTAAACTATGGGACCTGACACAATGGACACCATAAATAGCAGGACATATATAGAAGATATATAGAAATCTGCTGGCAAGATAGGCAGAGAATGGCAAATGGAATACAACCTTGAAGAAAATACAAGGTCCTGCATTTTGCGAGATGAACAAGGCTAGGATATATAAAGTGAATGGTAGAGCCCCAGGTTATATTGAGGTTTTCATTGAAGATGATTAGGAAGGCTTAAATAATACTTTTGTTAGCTGGAGCAGAGAATACAAGGAGTAAGGAAGTCACATTGCAACTATATAACACATTAGTTAGGCCACAGCTCAATTACTGTGTGATGTTCCAGTCGCCTCGTTATATTAAGGATGTAATTCTACTACAAGGGTTGCAGAGGAGATTCACTGGGGCATTTCCTGGATAGACCATTTCAACTGTGAAGAGAGACTGGATAGGTTGGGTTTGTTTTCTTTGGAGTTGAGGAAAGACCTGATTGAGGTATGGAAAATTCTGAGAGACATGGATTGGATAGGATAGGTAGTGGGAATTGTATTCCTTGGCAGAGGGATTCCCTTGTAAGTATTCCCTTGGTCTCTATAACCAGAGGCATAGGCTTAAGGTAAGATTAGGAGATTTAGAGTGAATTTGAGGAAGAGTTTTTTCATCTACTGTAGGTCTGCTGAATTTTCTGATTTATTTTAGATGTCCAGCATCTGTAGTTGTTATGATTTTCACCTTTAAGATTACATTGTATGTTCATCATTTTAAATATCTTGAAATTCTTTGATTTCCTTAACTTACCATAGGATTATTTATTCAATTGTGCATCAACATTTAAAGATATATATAAATTATATATACATTTCAGATTATATGCAATACAAAACCTTTTATTTTGATGAATCATGACTGACTGTAAATTCCTATAATTCATCATGACTATCTAATAGCTAATTATTGGAATCAGTACCTTAGTTAGTAAACCTTCAATTGATGGCTTGATATCTGGCTGTGTGTGGAGTGGGCTGGCGGCCTGAATGCGTAAAACATTCTGTAAAACCCGAATCCATTCCTCGAGGATATTGGGAGAATCTGCAGTCAAGTAGTAAGTCTTTTTCTCTGTAATAATCTTAGGAAACAGAACAAACTTATTATTGTCAGGCACCACGTGTCTTTGTAGATGGGTAAATGATTGGACGACCGATCATATGGATAATGACCCCAAAACCTTCGGAATGGGAACATTTCCAATTATGGAAAATAGATTTAATACAAAATCAGTTATTTCGTGTTCAAAAATGGAGACAGGTGCTGAAATTTGGAAATGAAATGTGAAACACTAACCTGAATTGTTTGCTTTCCATCACATCTAACAATATGATTCGAAACATTGAGCTCAATTTGGCCCTGTGGTTTACGAATAGCATCACTCTGGATTCAGAGATAAGAATGAAATTATATTTCAGTAAGCGCCACAGAGTCTTATATACAAATATTAGGGTAATAAAACTTAAGAATATTAATAGTTTCTGCATTCAAATTGAAAGCAGACCAAAATATGGTGGAAAGTAAAGGGGCAGTGTTGCAGTAACTCAGCGGCGCAGGTAACGTTTCTGGAGAACATGGATAGATGGCGTTTCCGGTTGGGACCCTTCAGACTATTGTGGTTGTGGTGGGGGTGGGGGGGGGGGTGGGGGGGGGGGGGGGGGGGGGGGGGGGGGGGGGGGAGGGGAAGAAAGCTGGAAGAGTGGAGGAGCAGGACGAAGTCTGGCGAGTGATAGGTAGATACAGGTGAGTGGGAAGGGAGGGGAGGTTTGATTGGCAGATGGTTGGATGAAAAAGATGAAAAGACAAAAGGTGTGAGATACGAGTAGAAGTGCTTATTGTGAAGCCAGAGGAAAGAACACGTGGAAGGGGACGGGAGAAATTAGTGCACGTCCCAGAGAGCAGGGGGGTGGGGGGGCGATTGGTAGGTTACTTAAAATTGACGAATTCAATGTTCGTACAGTTCGGTTGTAAACTAGCCAGGCGGAATTGTGAGGTGCTGTTCCTTTAGTTTGTGTGTGGCCTCACTCTGGCAATGGAGGAATCCCAGGATAGAAAGGATAATATGGGAATGGGAAGAGGAGTTAAAATGGTTAGTGATCAGGAGGTCCAGTAGGCCTTGATGGACCGAGTGCAAATGTTTGGCGAAACGGTTTCCGAGTCTATGAGGAAAGTTTAGTATCTCAAGCCTAAATTTAGTGACTGCAGAGTTGGAACTAAAGAGTTCTGTTCATCATACTTACTGGGGATTTGTAGTACAACAATTCACCACCTTTAAGGACAAACCATCGCCGTTTCCATGTTTTTGCTTTTCCTCCCATTTTTAACAAATATCCAGATTTTTCCAAAGGTTCCTGTTCAGGAGATGATTGTGCATTTTAATCTCTGTGTTTATCACGATCCTTAGCGTTTTCCTTTGCCAGTCCACAGTTTACATGGATTTACAGCCCTGCAAGTGGGACACATAGTGGTGGCACAGTGGTGCAGCAGTAGAGTTCCTGCCTCAGACCTGGGTTCGATCCTGACTATGGGTGCTGTCCGTGTAGAGCTCGTACTTTTTCCCTGTGACCGTGTGTGTTTTCTCCGGGTGCTCCAGTTTCCTCCCACTCTCCGTAGAACTAGTGTAAGGGGATCGATGGCCAGTGTGGATTCAGTGGGCTGAAGGGTCTGTTTCCATGCTGTATCTCTAAACTAAACATAGTCCTGACCTTTTTATTGGTCTGGATGTATTGTTCTGTTCTGTATTTGTTTTTTCACACACGGTGTAGTGGGGGCAGTAGTGGAATGCACGGCCAGAGGTGGTGGTGAAGGCTGATACAATAGTGGCGTTTTTGAGAATTTTAGTGAGGCACATGTAAGTGCAGGGTACAGAGAAATATGGATCATGTGCAAGCAGATGAGATCAATTTAACATGACATTATGTTCGGTACAAACATTGTGAACCAAAGGGCCTGTCCCCGTGCTGTACAAACATTGACTTTTGAACCAAAGGGAAAAAAAAACGTATTTATTCTCAAGGAAAATTAATTAAACGTTTTAAAGAATTGTAACCGTACAAAGAATTTTGCAACGATTTACTTGCAATGCAGGGTGAAAGGCCTTTATAGTTGAAGACAACAACATTTTGAACAGACAGTATTTACAGTGACACTTTATCCACACAGTACTCTGCACCATCAGCAAGAGAATAATAATTGGTTTGCTTGGGCAGCTTACAACCCGGCATTATGAATATTGATTTCTCCTATTTCAAGTAACCATTGGCTTCCCTTCTCTCTCTGCCCCTCCCCCACCCTCACTGTCCTTCTGATTAATTTTACTGATTGTATGCCTCCTTTTCCACTTCCCCTCAGCTAACAATGAACCATTCTACATTTCCTTTACATCGTCTGCTTTGATGTGCTGTTTTCACACCTTACCCCTCCATATCTCTAGACTTCTTCTCCCCTGACTCTCAGTCTGAAGAAGGGTCTTGTCCCAAAGCATCACCCAAATGTCTCCAGAGATTGTGCCTGTCCTGCAGAGCTCCTCCGCATTTTGTATCTATCTTTGGTCAAATATCCCAGTTTTGTTTACAGTTTCATGTTCTTGCTAATCAAGGTGGGTTGGAGGTAGACACAGGGAGTCGTAGACAATGTGATTGTGCGTTGGTTGTGCTTTTAGTAGAAGCAAGCTTGTACCAGGACTGTTTCTGGCTATCTGATCTGGCCAGTCACAACCTATCTTAATTTCTTCCATGTTCCAGGACCAGAAACAACACAATTTGAGTAAGGGTTATTGGATAATGATCAGAATATCTGATTTTTCCATTTGGGGTATTATAGTCAGAGGTCGTACTGGCATGCAATACAACTGCATGCTGATTACTGAGCAATACAACATGTTGGATGAACAAAATAATTATTTTTAAAAATTGACACAAAATGCTGGAGTAACACAGTGGGTCAGGCAGCATCCCTGGAGAAAATGGATTGGTGTGTAGGAAGGAGCTGCAGATGCTTTTTTATACCGTCAACACAAAGTGCTGGAGGAACTCAGCAGGTCAGGCAGCATCTCTGGAGAAAAGGAATAGGTAACGTTTACCCATTCTTTTTCTCCAGAGGTGTTGTCTGTCCCGCTGAGTTACTCCAGCACTTTGTGTCCATCTTCGAAAATGGATAAGTGCGACGTTTTGGGTCGGGACTCTTTTTTTAGACATTTACAAATTTTTAATACATTAAAATATTATTTTTATCTGAATTGTTTAACATTATATCAGGCTACTCAAGAGCAGGATTGAAACTTACATTTTTTCCACTGTCAATGGAATGGGACGAGGATGTTTTTGGAAGCTTCTGCTCGGGTTCAGAGCATTCTGTGTCTGTACAGTATGCATCTGGTGGGATGGCATAATCACTTTCTGAGGTCATAGATGACAGTGAAACACCTGTACAAGATATGTGCACAATTTATTCATTATCATTTGTACAAACTCCGTATCTTTTGAAAAATGATTTTTAAACATGAAGACTGCTCCTACATCCAAAGGTCATGGGGTCAAAGATGCAGGGATGTATCTCACTTCAGATCTATTCATTCATTAGGGAAGATTCTATGTTGGGTTATGGACCCAAGCCCAGCTTGCCCGCTGCAGAACTAAGAACTCACCTGGAGAGGGAAGGCCAGCAAACCCATCCCCTGCACGTCCCGTGGACTGGGAATCGGAGAGGAGGTGGAGGGAGACGACAATAGATGCTGGACAAATGACCTGGTAAGAAGAAATGGGGGTAGGTGGGAGGGTCTTACCTTCTGCGCCCTCGAGGTCGGCTATGTGAGGTGCCCCTTTTGGGGGAACAAGGGCTGAAGACGGCCTGGCGTGGAGAGGGATATCGGTTTGTGGGATGACCGGATGGAGGCGATGGCTGTTATGGGCCTGTGGCCGGCTGCAGCTGGGACTGTAAAATTCTGCCAAAATGGCGTCTCTTGCATACGGCCTCAGTGGGGTATTATGTACATTCTGTACCAACTGGGGGATTGTGCTTGTGTAAGGGGATAGTATTGCAAAGCTGAATGCAAAAGATTTATTCCTCTGTATCTAGTACATGCGATAATAAAGAAACCATTGAACCATTGGATCATCCACGAAGCTGTGCCTGAAAGCTTCAATTCCAATGTAATGGAGTTGAAGTTAAATTGTACTAAATAAGCTCCCCATATTTTATTCCTGAATAACCTTGTTCCAATACTGATTTTGGAAAATGTCTCACCAGCCAAAATACATTTTAAAACCTACTCTATTAAATCCCACTAACATTTAAGTCACGTGAATTAAATTAAACTATGTTTGACAGAAATGCATCTCATTAGAACGGCCAGGAGCGTGGACAAGAAACAAGAAATTTCCCGCGTTCTCTTTGACTTCCAATACATTGAGATTGTGCTACTTTAAGTATAAAGCCTTCATTTTAAACACATCATGTTTTATTTATAAAAGGATAAATAACCTGGACTATATTATATTATGAGTCCAAGTAAAGTTTAATAAATGGGTATATTTGATTTTGAATTGTTCATAGACAATCGTAAAAAGTGATGAACCATCAAAGGATAAATTACTTTTAATCCTGAAATATTTTATTACTGCCTTAATTATTTGATTTCACAGTGTCTCATGAATTCATAAGTTATAGGAACAGAATTAGGGCATTCCACCCATCAAGTCTACTCAGGGGCGGATTAAGGCTCACTGGTGCCCTAAGCACTGACCAATCTTGGTGCCCCCTCTCCTTTCCACACTGACCCAGTCCATTTTAGTTGTTGACCTGTCTGAGCAGGTTGCAGCAGTACAAAAATGTATTCATATGATAACACAATATACTGTACAAACTAAGCCAAGCTTGGGCTACCTAAAGTTCTATAAAAATGCAATACAACATCTATTTTAATATTTCACAAGTTAAATGTATCAAAGTTCCAATATTCATGACCTGAAAGGCATTGTTCTACATTTCATTTTTGCAAAATCACTGATAACATCCTCGAAATTAATACTTCTCAGAATGTCTGCTTGAATTATTAATATACACAGTGAGTCGAGTCTTTCTTGAAGCATAACTGATTTATTTGGGGTTTTTACACGTTTCAGTTGTGAGAAAGACCTCTCTATGTGCCGTTGGTGACCATTAATGTTAAACATATTCTTAAGGCAATTTCAACATTTGGAAAGGCACTCTCTAGTTTGTCTTCAGTAATTGTGTTGTAAAGTTCCATGTGAGTGAAAGATGTTTTCTTGGTTGTTTTAAACTTATGAAGAACATATGAATGGAACTGCTGAAGCTCTGTAGACAAAGTGTTGTTCATGTCATCTGGATAAGTATCAATGAGTGTCTGACAAGTCTTTGAGTACCTTTCACTTTCTGATAATTGGGAATTAGCACCTTGTTGGGAGGCATTAGGTACATCTGTCAGACAAGAGAATCTGTCTGCTATTTCAGTGTACACCTTCCGTCTCCTCCTCATTTCCGTATCTAACTTTTCAACAATTACATAAAAAGTGGAGGTATGGAATTTTTTACAAATCGTCATTCGTTTTTTTTTCTTTTCACCCTTTTCCCAACTTTGTGGTGCCCCCTTTGGCCCTGGTGCCCTAAGCACGTGCTTAGTCTGCTTAATGGTTAATCCGCCCCTGAGTCTACTCCACCATTCAATCATGGCTATCTTTCTTTCCCTATCAACCCCATTCGCCTGCCTTCTCCCCATAACCCCTGACATCTGTACTAATCGAGCATCTATCTATCTCTGCCTTAAAAATATCCACTGACTTGGCCTTCACTGCCTTCCGTGGCAATGAATTCCACAGATTCACCACCATCTGACTAAAATAAATTCCTCATCATCTCCTGCCTATTCTGAGGCTATGGCCTCTGGTCCTAGACACTCCCACCAGTGCTTCACGGACATGTGGTAGATCCCATACCTCGTTTCATGGCCCGCGGACTGCTGGGACTGCTGGCTTTGTGGGAGTCTGATCCTGCCATTGATGTCCTGGAGCTCCCTCTCGAGCTGTCACTTTCTTCTGTTTCAGACGACTCGTCTGAGAAAGGGCTGGTGCTGATCTGGGTTGCTTTCTTCAAATTTTAAGAAGATATCTGTGTTAAAATTTTAACATATGCAGCAGGATCTCCAGGCAATGAAATTCTGTACAGATTTAATTTAATAGCATACACACCAGTATATGTGTAATAGCATACACACCAGAATAATCACAATGTGGACATTATAATTTGTGCAGATCTCACTTAAACAGAGAATAGTTGAAAATCTATTCCTAAACCAGAAAACTACAATGATAAACAGCAATGTTGTCAAGTCAGCATTCACCCATCTAATCCCTTAAAAAAAAATATATGAACTGTGTTTCAACAATATTTTTTTGTGTTTCAACAATATTTTGTAGAAGGGAAAGTAACAAGATGGACCTCAGAGTGCAGGTATATAGCTCCAGGAAAATGGTGTCACAGGTTGATAGGGTGGGCAAGAGAGCTTTCGGTACATGGGGCTTGTAAGGGTATTGAGTATAGAAGTTGGGATGTTATGTGACAGTTGTACAAGACGTTGGTGAGGCTGCACTTGGAGTATTGTGTTCAGTTTTGGTCACCCTGCTATAAGGAAGATGTTGTTAAGGTGGAGAATACAGGGAAGAACATCGAGGAAGTTGCCAGGACTTGAGGGCCTGAGCTCCACGGAGAGGTTGGGCAAGTTAGGGGTGTAGGTACAATAAATACCCAGAGTAGGGGAATCAAGAACAAGAGGACATAGGTTTAAGATGAGAGGGAAAGATTTAATAGGCACAATAGGTTTAGAACAATATGGGTCTAAGGCGGACAGAGGGAACTTGTCAGCATGGGCAAGTTGACCCAAAGGGCCTGTCTGCGTGCTGTATGACTCTTTAACACCCTTTTGTATAAAATGTTGGGCAACACAGTGGCACAGCAGTAGAGTTACTGCCTTAGAGCGCCAGAGACGCGGGTTCAATTCTATCTACGGATGCTGTCTGTACGGAGTTTGCTCGTTCAGTGACCATGTGGGTTTTCTCCGGGTGCTCTGATTCCCTCCCCCCATTCCAAAGACGTACAGCTTTGTAGTTTAATTGGTTTCTGTAAGTTGTCCTTAGTGTGTAGGATAGAACTAGTGTACAGGTGATCGCTGGTCGGCGTGGACTCAGTGGGCAGAAGGGCCTGTTTCCACCTGTATCTCTAAACTAAACAGTGGTGCAGCTAGTAGAGTTGTCACATCACAGTTCTGGAGACCTGGGTTTGATCCTGATGTTGGATGCTGTCTGTGGAGTTAGCATGTTCTCCCGGTGACCGGATCCGGGTTTCATCCGGGTGCTCCCATTTCCTCCCACATCTCAAAATTGTGCCGGTTCGTAGGTTAATTGGCCATAATAAATTACCCTTCAAGTGTAGGGCGTGGATGAGATAGTGGGATAACATAGTACTAGTGTAAACGGGCGATTGATTGTCAGTGTCGACATGGTGTGCCGAACAGCCGGTTTCCTTTTTAACAATTATCTTTCAACAATTTGTTTGTGGAATAGCTGGCTTTAACCTGCACAACTCACCCCTTTCAGAACAGTGTAAACTGGAATAGTCATGCTATTATAAACCAAACTGGTATAAGATTCCGATGTTGATTGAGAAGGCATGAAGCCAGTGCCTAGAAAATGAAGAATAATTATACAGTTTGATTAACATTCAAAAGCTGCATTAAAATGTATGCATAAAGAAATTAAACATTTATCCAATGGAAGATACAGGACTGTTAAATACCCTGCTCATATGTACATTATGTATAATAAAACCATTTATTATATATACGTACATATGAGCAAGGTATTTCTTGCAGACAAATAGGTGCCGGTACGCATATCGATCCTTAAGGGGCTGTCCCACTTGGGCAACCTAATTGGTGAGTTTAGAAGAGTTTAGGAGAGTTTGAAAAAATGACGTTGAAGACCTCTTTCGACTATGTAGAAGAGCTCCTTCGAGCTCCTTCGACTATGTTGAAGACCAACTACAACTAGCTACGACTAACTTCGGCAAAATTGGACACCAAATAGTGGAGAGTGAAGGCGACCTCCTTCGATCTCCTTCGACTATGATGAAGACTATCTACGACTACCTTCGACTACCCTCGATTATCTACAAATAACATGCCGACCTACTACGACTAAACCTACGAGATCAAAAAGTATCGATTTTTTCCATGGCGACCTTTGTTTACTCGCGGGCATTTTACAACATGTTGAAAAATACGCCGCGACCTAGCTGAGGCCTCGAGTACGCGGGGACCACTCTCAAGCATGAAGGAGAGTTACGAAGACCTCCTACGACCTCGTTTCGACCATGCTGCGAGTATGTCGAGGGCAAACTCACCAGAACTCGCTGATTAGGTCGCCCAAGTGGGACAGGCCCTTTACTGTTTGTGGTAGATCGCCATCCTGTAAGCTTCTTATGCTGTTTAAGGGCCTGAATGCCTAACTTAATTAACATATTTTAACTTTTAAACTTTAGTAAACATCTTGTAAGATTAAAAATTCAAAAAATCTAGTTTTTTTAAAAAACGTTTTAGAGGCACGTACTGTCAGAAAAATAAGTACTACATGCGGGTGCCTGATAAATATACTTATGTAATACGTAAACAGGCATTTAAAAGTTGATCCCCTCACACAGCATCCACCCCTAAGGGAGATAACTTAGCACATGCAGCAGCTAAAACTTTCACAGAAAAGTAAACACAATCTGGTAAATCAATCTCTAGAGCAGTAAAACCTCTGTAATGTTATTCAAGGGAACAGATCATCATGTGGACCAATGACCCTAGACATAATTAGGCTGGAACCATTTTTTCCTCACAAGTATTGAAGACTTACATTTGTTACTTGGGTCCGTATAGATGGCCTCGGACATTCTCATACCCGATTTGGCTACTGCATAAATCCTGCTCTCCTAGATTAAAAGATAAAAGGAAATTCTGTTCATCCCACTGAACGATCACACAAATTATTGCAAACAGCAAACTTCCAGATAAAGGACTTCCAAACTTTAATCAAAAGCAATTTGTAGAACTAGACATTTGATCAAAAGATGATGCAAAGTGCTCGATTAGATCAGCAGGTCAGACAGCAGATTAATAAATTCATAAATTATAGGAGCAGAATTAGGCCATTTGGCCCATCAAATCTACTCCACATTCAATCATGGCTGATCTATCTTTCCCTCTCAATCCCATTCTCGTGCCTTCTCCTCATAACCCCCGCAACTGTTACTAATCAAGATTCTGTCAATCTCTGCCTTAAAAATACCCAATAACTTGGCCTCCACAGCCATCTGTGGCAATGAATTCCACAGATTCACCACTCTCTGACTGATTAGGGTCTTGACTCGAAAAGTCACCTATCCATGTTCATGAGAGCCACTTGTCAGTGAAAGCAGGGAAGATGACATATGGGTTAGTTAGTTCAGTTCATTGTTACGTATACCAAGGTACAGTGACAAGCTTGGTCAAGGAAAAGAGTGTTTAAAAACCTTTTGTCTACAAGCAGCAGTGATCACCGGCCACCTATATATATACTTCTTAGACATGGACTACATAGCTATCTCTATTAATTACCCCAAATTTACTGGAAAGATATGAACTAAAGACACCAACTGCAGCCTCTCCTCGGAGGTTTTGTACCTAATTTCAGGGCGTTCTTTGGCATGTAATCTGGATTATGGAATTTACTAGTTTGCATGACTTGGACAGATCAGATCACAAGTGCTTGATACACAGGCATGAATTTGATCCGAGACCAGATTTACTGCCGTGATACTCATCTGCAGGGATGCTGTTGTCCGCCACTGGATTTCTCCTGTCAAGTTTACTCGCGTTTATTGCTGTATTTTGTGAAATAACGCTTTTTACGTCTAAAGATTGATTAGTGGATGGACCAATTTAGTTTAGTTTAATTTTTCCTCACCAAAGATTAGTAATTCCTCACCAAAGTTTAAGTGGTACACTTTCAGAAAATGTTTAAATAATGCAAAAATATTTTTCATTGCCTGCTGTGGATAAATGCTCCAGTCCCATCCTGATGTAAAATACCTGAGGTTTTTGTGGTGATAAAGAGTGTGGAAACGGACCCTTTGGCCCAACTTGCCCACACCGTTCAACATGCCCCAACTACACTAGTCCCATCTGCCTGTGTTTTGTCCATATCCCTCTAAACCCGTCCTATCCATGTACCTGTCTAAATATTTCTTAAATGTTGGTTTGGTGAGCTGCACTGTTATAGCTGTCAGAGCAATAAGAACAATATTTAAAACCCGACATCTTTAAAATCAACAAATAAAGCATCAAATACTCATCATCACATCAGAATCATAAGAATTACCCAGGAAGGGAATCTGTGCAGAGGGGGAGTTGGTGGTTTGTTATTAGGAACTTTGCCTTTGGCTTCTGTGCATGGTTGCTCCTCGGTAATTTGGGTTTCAGAATCATAGCAAAACATCCCCTCTTCATAGCCCATTTCCATTTTCTCCAGAATGTCAGTTTCGACGTCAATGACGTCGATGTCAGTTTCTTCGTGATCCATTGGCCTCATCATACTTATAACGTTGCGGTTCTTGCTAAACAGGCGGTCAGTGCTTAGCTGAGGTTGGCTGCAGTGTTTCTTTGCTTTGGCCGCACTTGTACCAAATACACTGGGAGCCCTTAACTTTGGCGGCGTTAAGTCTGTCGAAGATGTTGCTTTGGTGAAGCAAGGTGTGTGCTGGGTCCTGCCAGCTATTGTAGGTGTTGATGTTAGAATCAGGCTCGGAGTGTGCTTGTCACCCGATGACGAATCTAGCCTTTGTGACTGAAATCGCTTATTTAACTCATCGGAAGAACAATCAAGGTCCGTTTTTTTTCTACTCAGTGTTTTCGGGATCACGATGCTCGGAAAGTGATCTACAGCGTGTCTTGATTTGGTATTTGCAACCGCATCTTGCAAAGGTAGCTTTTTCACAATTTTACCCTCGTCATCAAAGCTGTCGTCAGATGCTGTCAGGTAGGTATCGCTCCCAATCTGACTGAGTCTAATGGCTTCCTCGGACGTGTGAATGGACAGGTTGGACCAGGATTTAGATGTTGCCTGATTTATTCTCACTCCCTCATCGGAACTGTCATCACTTAGAGGCATAAAAGCCGTACCTACTTCTTTTGTTAAAGGCTGGTGGTTAGTCAGTTCTTTGCTACCTTCTAACTCCGACGCACAGTGGTTTTGTGGGAAACCCCTTTGATCTATGTCAGTACTTTGAGCAGGTTTCGAGCGGGACCGCTTGTTCATTTCCTTGCCTGGAAAGAATAAGCATGTGTCAAATTACATTCATGATTCTAGATGCTTGAAATATAATAATAATAATAATAATGTTTATTTATATAGCACTTTTCAACAAAACCAATATTTGAACCAAAGTGCTTTACAGAGATTGATTAAATTAATTGAACAGATCAAATGTCAATAAATCCATACAAAACAAAAAAGAGAAAAAGAAAAAAAGACACAGAACAGTACACTATAGAAATCAACTTGATGCACTAAGACAGACATTCTCCCCTTCCCCCTAGTTGCAACATGGACAGAGTTCCCCTAGTGTTCACCTTTCACCCCATCAGCCGTCACATACAACACGGAATCCTCCGACATTTTCACCACCTCCAAGGGGATCCCCCCACCAGTCACATCTTCCCATCTCCACACTTTACGGCAGAGACCGTTCCTTCCGCAATTCCCTGGTTAACTCATCCCCTCCCACCCAAACCACCCCCTCCCCAGGTACCTTCCCCTGCAACCTCAGGAGATGCATCACCTGTCCCTATACCTCCTCCCTCGACTCTGTCCAGCGAGGTGGAGCATCGAGAATGAGGTGGAGCGTCAAGAAGTATGGGGGACCCAGCGAGCAGGTAGGGGTTGCTGCCACGTACGGCGGCAGGCAGTATAGGAAAGTTCGGCGTACTTTGGTAACTTTTTCGGCGCGAGACGCATGGTGGAGACGCTTGCCTACCGTGTAGGTGAGGTCTACTCTATGATTTTACCGGCTTGTATGTAAAACAAAGCATTTCATTGTACCTAGGTACATGTGACAATAATGTATCATCATCATTGAATTGAACAAATCTGTAAAACTCAGTGATTAGCCTCCTGACCCAGTTGTCAGTCTCCCATACTAATGGCCACTTTGCCACCGCATCTAGGAGTCATTCATTGGCTCTGCTATCACTAACTGTAGATAATCGGTCCTTTGTGAGAGCCTTTGTGAAGTATCCGTTTTGCTGGACCAGAGGTCAGGGCCTCCAAGAGGAGTTGAATGGTACCGGAACAATCCGCCTAAGCAACTGAGGGAGGGGCTGAGATACCGGCCTGCAAAATCGGTTATGGGAACGAATCTGCCGGCTCCAGCCAGGCTAGAGTTCCAGACCCCCGGCCTGGAATTTGACCTGCCGATCGGCCGCGTTAGTCCCAATGAGGTCAAGATCGGCTGCCTCACCTGGCCTAGACATAACATTTTCAGGGGGACTTGGGGGGGAGGGGAGGGGAGGGGGGGGGGGGGGGAGGGGGGTGGATTTGGGGGGTGCGCTCTCGTGGTTTTGTCCGAATTAAAGGAGGTGCCAGACCATCAGTTGCCGGAAAAACGGTGCTGGACCTGTATTAAGATTTGTTAGCAAAATGTTTGTCTTAAATTGGTATCTTGTGAATGTGTGAAGCTTATCCAGTCCCCAATGTACTTTGCACAAGATTTTAGCAAGGTTTCCATCCACCTGTAATCTGTTTATCCATTAATCCAGCTTCCAGAGTATTTTGCTGAAGACTTTGAGGATTTCCTTTGAAGTATCCAAATGTCAGGCTGCTGAGTCGCTGAGCTTCTCCTGAGGTTTGACTTAAACACGATGGTGACTTCTGTCCGCGACTCCCGGTCAGGGCTGAGAGAGAGAGAGGAGGATGGCATTTGTTATTTCAGCTTTCTGACCACTGTACAAAATAAGACCTTTTTCTTAAAGGGCCTGTCCCACTATGGCGACATAATTTGCAAGTTTAGAAGAGTTTGCACTCGCCACAAACTTGCAGCATAGTCAACACGTGGTCCTAGGAAGTCACTGTAACTCACCTTCATGCTCGAGAGAAGTACCCGCATACTCGTGGCCTCAGTTTGGTCGAGGAAAAATTTTCAACATGCTGAAATTTTTTCCGCGAGTAAAAATTGGTCGGCATGGTTCTTTCAAACTCGTAGTGAAGTGGTAGGGGGGTCGCCATTTAGTTATAGGTAGTCTAGGTAGCCGTAAGCAATCTCCTTTGCTGACCGGGCATGTTAATTGGCTCATTGGGGGAAAAAAAAACTTAAGCACGAATTTTCAGAACCAATGAAAACGGACCGGTAATGTTAAATGCTTCTCAAAAGTGGCTCCACTCCTTCTCCCTCCCTTCTCTCCCCCCCTCTCCCCTTCTCTCCTCCCCCCCCCCCCCCCCGCTCTGTTAAAGGACTTACCGTACACTGTGCTAGCTGTCTTTTACCTTCCTGTTCATCGCGGATATCACCTTGGCTTTGTTCCGTGTGAATTTCAGACAGCGCTCCCCCGCTTTCCATGCCCTCGCCTTTGCGAAGTGTTGGCGTGTGTGGGTGTGTGTGCTGACGGTCGATTCAGCTCACGATTTTTCAGCCGAGGTACCCCAAGGGAGGGGGGGGGGGGGGGGGGGAGGAGGAGAGGGGGATAGAGGAGGGGGGGGGGGGAGGAGAGGGGGGGGAAGGGGCCCTCCCTCTCTGCCCCCTCCCTCTCTGCCCCCCCCTCCCTCTCTGCCCCCCTCCCCTCCTCTCTGCCCCCCTCTCTGTCCCCCCCCTCCCCCCTCTCTAGGGAGCGGTGAATATTGGGACCGATGGGTAAGTGATGGAGTATTGCATTCAAGAACCAGTCCTCCCCTGTGACGCCGTGCGCCCCCCCCCACCCCTCAATCTCTACCCCCCTCTCTTCCCCCCTCCCCCTTTCCAACCCCCCCCTCTGCACCTGCGCAGTTGGGGGGTTATGCGTGAGTGGAATAGGGCGGGGGATGGGGTAAATGGAGCGAATGAATGATAGTAATATAATATCAAGCGGGGGGGGGGGGGGGGGGGGGTTAGTGTGTGTGACACCGAAGGCCGCCCGCCCCCCCCCCCCCCGCAACCGCGTGTTGAGGGGACGGGACCCAACGGGTCCCCCTTGGTCTAATTTGTATTTTAATTTTTCACTTAATATGCATTGAGAACAAAAATCCCATGACTCCAGAACAAATATAGATCTCTCTTTACTTTTCATTTTAAGCATTTTTTGTCAGGTACAAGGGGCATAATTCACCTTTGGGAAGTCGGTATGATTATTCCTCGAGGAATAATATGTTGTCATGAGTCTTCTAATGCTAAAGGCAGTATTTTCATCAATAGCAATATTAGATATTCCAATCACTTGGTCAAATAATAAACAAGTGACAGTAAATAACCAAATACGTAAACACCAACTCTTGCGTACATAGTTTAATCTAGAGATACAATATGGAAACAGGCTCTTCGGCCCACCGAGTCCGCACCGTCCAATGATCACCTGTTATCCCAGTTTCGCATCCCACACACTAGTGGCAATTTACAGAAGCCAATAAACCTACTAACCCGCACGTATTTTGGATGTGGGAGGAAACCAGAGCACCAGGAGAAAACCCACGTGGTCACAGGGAGAAAGTGCAAATTCCGTACAGACAGCACCTGCAGTTAGGATTGAGCCCGGGACACTGGCGCTGTAAGACAGCAACTCTACCACCGCACCACCGTGCCACCTTTATTGATGACCTTATATCAGAACTTTACTGCTACGCGGAATGAATTATAAAACAGTGTCAAATTTGGGAGGGAAATAAGCAGTTTGAATGGAACTGAATGGAACAAAGCTACCAGCCCATGAGAGATTCTTGACTTTACCTCCAATAGTCACTAAACACAAGTCAGATCCTACTGCACTAGATAGTTTTGGATTCCACCCTTCCCCATTCAGAAAGGCTAAACAGCTGGGATGACCCATCAAGTGGGAACGTTTCTACTCAACGTTCCACAGGGTGATATTGAGCAGACACAAGGAAGTTTGCGAATGGAAATTGTGGCAGAAGGCAACAGCCCAGATTGGTTTGTCAGCATACACACTCATTTTACATCAACTTTGTTGGTGGCATGGAGGCGCAGTGGTAGAGGTGCTACCTTACAGCACCAGAGATGCGCGTTCGATCCTGACCAGGCGCTGTCTGTACAGAGTTTGTACGTTCTCCACGTGACCACGTGGGTTTTCTCCGAGATCTTTGGTTTCCTCCGACACTCCAAAGACGTACGGGTTAGTAGATTAATTGGCTTGGTATAAATGTAAATTGTCCCTCGTGTATGTACGATAATGTTAATGTGCGGGCATCGCTGGTTGGTGTGGACTCGGTGAGGTGAAAGGCCTGTTCCCGCGCTGTATCACTAAACTAAACCTAAGTATTCACTTTTAAAAAAAAGCAGCTTCACAGAGTGCTGGATGAACATCAGGTATCATCTGAGGGGGGTAATGGGCACATGACCTTCAAGTCCAGCCCACCTTTTACACCAAATCTACTTCAAAACATTCCTATAAATTGAAGAAAATAATATTAATTCAAGCATCAGAACATGGAACTGCAGATGCTCGAGTAACTCAGCACGTCAGGCAGCATCTCTGGAGAACGTGGATAGATAACATTTTGGGTCAGGCCCCTTCTTCAGACGGGAACTGCAGTTGCAACTCTCGCAAGAACTGCAGATGCTGGTTTATTTTAAAAATGATAGAAAGTGCTGGAGTAACTCAGTGAGTCAGGCAGTATCTCAGAGAACACGGAGAGGTGACGTTTTGGGTCAGGACCCTTCTTCAGATTGATTGTAATAGGGGGGAGAAAACTGGAAAAGAGAGATGGGGTGGGAGGAGAGGCAGGACAACGCCTGGTGAGTGATAGGTGGATGCAGGTGAGGGGGGGGGACGGGGGGGGGACTGATTGGCAGGTGGGTGGAGCAAGTTTTGCAGGCAAGAATGCCGTAACAAAAGGAGAAAATGTTAGGTTAATTTTTGCATACATTGGTATCATTAACTTCCACCTTTCAGAATCCAAAGGCATACCAAGGGAAAATGAATATATTCCACATATCTGAGGCACTTATCCGACATCATTACTATATTTGTAACAGTACAGTGCTGACAGTGCTGTACTATAAGGGTAGAGTGCTGGATTTATCAGTGAATCACACTATTTATACCTTGTAGCTTTGTCTGAAGGATCTGGATATGTTCCACTTGTTGTTGATTGATAAATTTAATATTTTGATTTTCAATTTCAAGCTACAAACAAAGTAAATATTAGTGTGTTACTAAATCCTGTATTACTCCACATTATAACATCCAATTAGTTAATACTTACTGAAAATGCTTATCAAAAATAAACTATGTAACATTTATGACTTTAGTTTTTAGTTTAGAGTTAAAGATACAGCATGGAAACAGGCCCTTCGGCCCATCGACCACACCAATCAATCACCCATTTACACTAGTTTCTATATTATTCCACCTCAACCACTCCCTACACAATAGAGGCAATTTTACAGAGGCCAATTAACCTACAAACCCTCATGTCTTTGCTGTGTGGGAGGAAGCCAGGGCACGGAGTAAACTCACATGGTCACAGGGAGAACGTGCAAACTCCTCACATACAGCACCCAAGGTCAGGGCCGAACCCGGCATAGCCAGGCAGCAGCTCTACCACTTTATTTTTCCAACCTACATTGTAAATAGTTATTAGTCTGGAGTCTTGAGGGAGAAATCACTCATTATAAAACATCGTGAGGAGTGCAACACTATTGAGAATAGCATCCTTTGCATGAGCTAGTTAGCACAAGCCTGTTCTTCCCTCACAGATGACTGTAAATGATTACATGGCATAAGGTCCTTGAAGTCATGCTAGACTGACAATCTTGTCATTATTCTGTGACTATTGGAACTTACTGTCCACAATTTGTCCATCGTTAACACAATGATTAAAGTTCACAAGTAATTCATTGCTGCAGAAATATTATGAAATACCTGAAGGTTTTTTAAATCACTTTATACATGGAAATTGTCCTTTAAATTTTCTTTGAGAAACAGAAGAATTTTTTTTTAAATCACAGGTTCCATGCCTCAATTTAAAAAAAAATTATATAACCAATCAAATGCAGAACTATATTTGGTAGACAAAAATGCTGGAGAAACTCGGCAGGTGAGGCAGCATCTATGGAGCGAAGGAAATAGGCAACGTTTTGGGTCAAAACCCTTCTTCAGACCCGAAACGTTGCCTATTTCCTTCGCTCCATAGATGCTGCCTCACCCGCTGAATTTCTCCAGCATATTTGTCTACCTTCGATTTTCCAGCATCTGCAGTTCCTTCTTAAACAGAACTATCTTTGCATGGGTTGTTCAGAATGCAGTGCTGATCATTTCCTCTGGATATGTAGCATAACCCGAGTACCTCATGCAGCTTCATTGTCACCCAATCTTTGATTTTGGCTGCTTTCTCTTCTATAACTTTGGCCTCCTGCATCCGTAGATGTTTCTGAAATGTAAAAATATATATATATTACGATCTTAATACTGCAGTGCAACATTTCATCCCAACGGGAGAAAACCATGGGTAAAATGCAATTTGTGACAGACAATGGAATCATTAGTATACTTTTCATACATTGTGTGGTGGTATAAATCCAATGTTGGTGAACAAGCTTTATTATTCTGTACCTCTTTCAAGAGTACTGGTAGCAAACAATGTATCTTTTCAAATCCAACTCGGGTCAATCGTGCTGAAGAGTTCATTTCTGCTCTCTGGATATGATTTATTTCACAAGCTTGTCTAAGCCTCTTTAATTTCCATTGCTTTGTGCCATTATAGCAGAATTAAAGATCCCCTGGAAGCTGTCAGTAATTGAAATGAACGACGGTCATGTTGGAAGATGTACTGTTCCCAACAGGATTTACAATAGGTAATTGAAGTTAAGCTTCTGCTTTTGGGAGGGGAAACTTAAAACGATAATCAGTCAGAAACTCATCCCTCAGTGCACTCCACTTAAGATAGGAACTAAACATCTGCAATACTTTTTATAGTCAACTAACTCGCCCACAGTGGGATCTGCTCTGAAAGATTAGATGTGGTCAATGAACAAGATATCCAACAGTACCTGGCAAGCCCATCAAAACGAAGCATCCCTGCAGTAGGAGTGGGAATTGTATTAAAGAAAGAAACTGAATTAAGACAATTTTAACCATTTTTTGATGAACTCTGATTGTTTTCACTGGAATGCCAGAGGTTGAGGGAACACCTGATAGAAGTGTAGAAAATTATGAAGCATAGATAGGGTAAACAGAATCTTCTTCCTAGGATGGAAATGTCAAAGACTAACGGGCATAAGTTGAATGGCGAGGGGAAAAGTTTAAAGGAGATGTGCGGGGTGAGTGTTTTTTTAGACAGAGTGGTAAGTGCCTCGAACACGCTGCCAGCGGTAAAGGAGGAGGCAAATATAATAGTGCCATTTAATATAGTTTTGGATAGGCACATAGATATGCAGGGATTGGAGAAATATGGATCACAAGCAGACAAAGGAGAATAGTTTAATCAGGCATCATGGACATTGTGGGCCAAAGGGCCTATCCCTGTGCTGTACTGTTCTATGCTCAACATCAGCAACCAACTCCCTTTCTCTTCCAATTTTTTTTGTAGTCAATTAAATAAAGTAAGATGTGCAGAGCTATCATTTCAACAAATGACTGTCCAGGATCTGGCTACCAGCAACATTTTACATCCCTCATCGGTTGGTAACTTCTGTCTGAAGATGTGTGCATCCTGTCTGTCCACCAAACTGGCTAATGGCTAGTCAAGGCTGAACAATAATTGTTGGGTGACTGGACTCCAAGATCATTGAGCAGACTATCTCAAGATATCATAGTTTCTAATTGTTAGTTGAATTATTCAATATTTTTAAGCATTGAAGGAGAGATAATTGTTAGCAAAAGTAGCTGGGAATTGTGGAATACTGATGGAAATGAGCAGTTTAAGGACTGCAATCAATTTTCAAGACCTTCACAAGCATCTGAACCAATGTTCGGGATTCAAATTGCCCTTTTTCCAATTGTTTCCTCCTCATCATATCAGTAATTTGCAGCTGTACTGAATAAATTATTTTAGTTTCATGCAATTATTTTTTAGCAGAGAGGAGTTGTCTCCTGATTTGATTACATATAAATTCAAAATTTGATGTTCCATCATGAGAAAAATCTGATGGTTCACCCTTCATCCTCCTCTATTGTAGAAACGAAGAACTGCAGATGCTGGTTTATACGAAAGATAGACACAAACTGCTGGTGTAACTCAGAGAGTCCGGCAGCATCTCTGAAGAAGGGTCTGAAGAAGGCTTCTGACCCAAAATATCACCCATACCTTTTCTCCAGAGATGCTACCTCACTCATTGAGTAACTCCAGCACTTTGTGTGTAACTCCCTCTACTGGCCAGGGAATAATACAGAAGTTGCAGGATCCGTTCATTCCAAAGAAGAAGAAAGATTCCAAGAGGAGTAAGGGGCGACCGTGGCTGACAAGGGAAGTCAGGGGCAGTATAAAAATAAAAGAGAAGTAGAACATAGCAAAGATGAGCGGGAAGCAAAAGGATTGGATAATGTTTAAGGAGCAACAGAAGATAACTGCAATACGGGGAGAAAAGATGAGGTACGAAGGTAAGCTAGCCAAGAATATAAAGCAGGATAGTAAAAGCTTCTTTAGGTATGTGAAGAGAAAAAAAATAGTTAAGACCAAAGTTGGACCCTTGAAGACTGAAAAAGGTGAATTTATTATGGGGAACAAGAAAATGGCAGATGAGTTGAACAGGTACTTTATATCCATCTTCACTAAGGAGGACACAAACAAACTTCCTGCTACAATAGTGGCCAGAGGATCTGGGGTGAAGGAGGAACTGAAGGAAATCCACATTAGGCAGGAAATGGTGCTGGGTAGACTGATGGGACTGAAAGCTGATAAATCCCCAGGGCCTGATGGTCTGCATCCCAGGGTACTTAAGGAAGCGACTCTAGAAAATGTGGACGCATTGGTGATCATTTTGCAATGTTCTATAGATTCAGGATCAGTTCCTGTGGATTGGAGGGTAGCTAATGTTATCCCACTTTTTAAGGAAGGTGGGAGATAGAAAACAGGGAATTATAGACCTGTTAGCCTGACATCGGTGGTGGGGAAATGCTGGAGTCAATCATAAAAGATGAAATAGTGGCACATTTCGATAGCAGTAACAGGATCGGTCCAAGTCAGCATGGATTTACGAAGGGGAAATCATGCTTGACTAATCTTCTGGAATTATTTGAGGATGTAACTAGGAAAATGGACAAGGGAGAGCCAGTGGATGTAGTGTACCTGGACTTTCAGAAAACATTTGATAATGTCCCACATAGGAGATTAGTGGGCAAAATTAGGGCACATGGTATTGGGATAAAGTACTGACATGGATAGAAAATTGGTTGGCAGACAGGAAACAAAGAGTAGGAATTAACTGGTCCATTTCAGAATGGCAGGCAGTGACTTGTGGGGTACCGCAAGGCTCGGTGCTGGGACTTTGCAGATGACACAAAGCTGGGTGGCAGTGTGAACTGTGAGGAGGATGCTATGAGAATGCAGGGTGACTTGGACAGGTTGGGGGAGTGGGCAGATGCAGTTTAATGTGGATAAATGTGAGGTTATCCACTTTGGTAGCAAAAACAGGAAGGCAGATTACTATCTAAATGGTGTCAAGTTGGGAAAAGTGGGAAGTACAACATGATCTGGGGGTCCTTGTTCATCAGTCAATGAAAGTAAGCATGCAGGTACAGCAGGCAATGAAGAAAGCGAATGGCATGTTGGCCTTCATAACAAGAGTAGTTGAATATAGGAGCAAAGAGGTCCTTCTGCAGTTGTACAGAGCCCTAGTGAGACCACACCTGAAGCACTGTGTGCAGTTTTGAAGGTTAATTCCCGGGATGGCGGGACTGTCATATGCTGAGAGAATGGAGCGGCTGGGCTTGTATACTCTGGAATTTAGGATGAGAGGGGATCTTATTGAAACATATAAGATTATTAAGGGTTTGGACATGCTAGAGGCGGGAAACATGTTCCCGATGTTGGGGGAGTCCAGAACCAGGGGCCAGTTTAAGAATAAGGGTTAAGGCATTTAGAACGGAGATGAGGAAACACTTTTTCACACAGAGAGTTGTGAGTCTGTGGATTTCTCTGCCTCAGAGGACAGTGGAGGCCGGTTCTCTGGATACTTTCAGGAGAAAGCTTAGATATAGATAGATAGATATGCCATTTATTGTCACTATACATGTACAGTGAAACTGAAAGCTGCTCGTACTCAGTGCATACATACAATTTAGCACAAAAAACAAGAGACAGAAAACAAAAAACAGAAGGGAGATGGGGGGGGGGGGGGGAATAGGTGCACAAATTCTGCGGCGCTACATTCATATATACATATATACAGATGGAAGTCCGTGTTGGGCGGTGTAGTCAGTGCATGTGTGAATTTGAATTTATAGTAGATATAATTCTCGGAAAGCAACTATTCCTGAGTCTGTTTGTCCTGGATTTGATGCACCTATAGCGCCTTCCAGAGGGCAGCAGGTCGAACAGTCCAAACGCAGGATGGGAGCTGTCTTTGATGATCTTCTTTGCCCTGCTAAGGCAGCGGGAGGTGTAGATGTTGATAGGGCTCTTAAAGATAGCGGAGTCAGGGGATATGGGGAGAAGGCAGGAACAGGGTACTGATTGTGGATGATCAGCCATGATCACATTGAATGGTGGTGCTGGGTCGAAGGGCCGAATGGCCTACTCCTGCACCTATTTATTGTCTATTGCCTGAATCAGTATCCCATCTGTATTTTCAGCAGGTGTTGTTGATCAGGGTTTTTACTATGCATTTGGTTTCAGTTATTTCTTTGCAGTCTAACACTATTAATTAACAGAAGTAAAATGCTGAAGGTCAAATGGAGTTGTGGGATGGAAGAGATAAGGGGTTGTGGAAGAGTATGGGACAGAATACATGGAGAAATATGGCTTGTGTAGAAGGTTTCAAGGTTTCAAACTATAATGACTAAAAGTTCCAATTTCATATTTAACCAATTTAACCAATTTCAGAGTCACCAAGGAAGGAATGAATGAAGAGGAGCTCCAACCTGTTCATCTAGCTGGAGCTCTAAACGCTGAATTAAGTCATCTTTTTCCACTACAAGGGCCTCCAGCTCCTGGCAAATCTTGTACAACTTATTCTCGGACTCACTTGTCTGGATGTTGGCTGCGTTTAGCTTTTCTTCCATAACACGGACCTGTATGTGCAAACCAATTGTTCAAAACAGATTTAATAAACATTTCTATTCTAGAAAAAATATTAATTGCTGGAATACAAATGAAGGAGGCCTGGCTACTGTTGCAAATGCAGGGTAAGATTCATTGTTATCACAGTGACAAATTTCAGACAGGAGCAATTCTTCACTTAGGCAAGCATTTTTTTGCAGAAATATCTTAAACACACTGCAGCCTCTGAGTGTTAAAATGAAAACCAGGACCTCCCAACGGATGAGGCCTTATTCCCGTTCTGGATTCTTCCATGAGGGAAAACATCCTCTCAGTTTCTTCCCTGAATGAAATCACCACTTTCAGGTAACTAGTCGACTCAACTGCTTGGAAGCAATTCCCATGAAAGGTGTGAACCAATAAAGGGCCTGTCCCACCAGCATGCAATAGCATGCGTCTAGCGCGACCAAACGTGGTCGCTTGAGGCATACAGCCTCGCGTGGCCGGTCCCACTTCGATCGGCGGAGGCGTATGGAGTTGTGCGGGGCTGGTCCCGACATCGCGCAGGGCTCCAAAAATCTTGCACTGTCCGAAAATCCCGCGAGACAACGGCCTGTCGGCCCGCAGCCGCAATGAGGCCGTACGCAGCGCCTCGACGGGCGTACGCAACATCTCAACGTCGTACGCAGCGTCTTGACGCCGTACGCATCGTCTTGATGGCGTACGCGTAGCGTTGCGCAATGACGTCACCGCCTGGCGTGCCACTGCGCGATGACGTCACCGCCCGGCGTGACGTTGTGTGATGACGTCACCGCCCGGCGTGCTGTTGCGCGATGACGTCACCACCCGACGCCGTGCGATGCCCAAATTCAGTCGGCCCGCCTCCTGCCCAGCTGATTGGCGAGTATGATGTCGGGACCAGCCCCGCACAACTCCATACGCCTCTGCGGTTGGAAGTGGGACTGGCCCCGCGAGGCCGTACGCCTCAAGCGACCACGTTTTGTCGCGCTAGACGCATGCAAACGCATGCTGGTGGGACAGGTCCTTAACCAAGTGTTAGGAAGTGATATTGAAGGCATGTAGCTACATTGGAAATGCTGCAGTGTTGTTGAAGAACCATGTATGTTTATACACCACCTGTTGGTTGGCCTTGTCGGCACGACGGTTGGCATCCATTACTTGCCTCTCCAGTAGCTGCATCTGAAGAGAAGAAATCACTTTGTCAGTGTGGGGAAAACTGCAAGTTCATTTCCAAAGAAACATTTTAAAACCCCACTGTTGCTTCTGGAGGTATCTTTCTTTATGAGGATTAGGAAAGAAACACTAATCCTATACCATCATAATGCCGGCAAGAGCATTTCGGAATGCGAGGGCATAATTTGGTGGTTGCAGTCTTATTTTTCATTTAACTCAAATATCACTGTACCTTAATTGGTACATGTGACAATTAAATTTGAACTTGAAGTCAGCTGTTGGCAGACAAGGCTGCAAATTGCATTTATAACACAATACAATGGTCTGCGCAAAACTGTTCGCACTTGGCTTTACACTGTGAAACCAATTTCAATTTCTGGAATAAGTACTTCTCAGGCTAAACAAGTATTTAATTGCCCATCCAGAATTGCCCTTGGGAAGGTGAATGGTGAGAAATTCCTCCAAATATCCTTTCTAAATGTATAACCCAGCAGTATGATATTGACTAGTTAACTAACACACCACAGGAAGGATATGGAGGCTTGGGAGAATGTGTAGAAGTGGTTCACCACAGTGTTGGCCGGATTGGAGTGTATCAGCTATAAGGAGTGGTCGGACAACCAGGATTGCTTTCTCTGGAGCACTGGAGGCAATCTGATAGAAAATGATAAGAAGCATTGATGGGGTAGATAATCAGTCTTTTCCCCAAGGTGGAACTTTCTTCCCTCCAGGTTCATAATCTGCAATTCTTCAAACTTGCCTCACATCTTCCTTTCTTATCTCCAGCCTTTGTTCCAACTATCTGCCTCATCTATGCCAACCTATTACCTGCCATGCTTATTGTTGCCTCCCGCTTTTCAGCTTCTCTTCCCAACAATCTGTCTGAAGAAGGGTCTCGACCCAAAATGTCACCTATCCGTGTCCTCCAGAGATGCTGCCTGACTGGCTGAGTTACTCCAGCATTTTGTGTCTATATTCGGTATAAACCAGCATTTGCAGTTCCTGGTTTAAGCTGAGGGCACAGGTTTAAACTGAGAGGAAGAAACTTAAAAGACATGCGAGGCAGGTTTTTGTTTGCACATTACCTACACCTACATTACCTTTAGGTGTCCAGAACATGCTGACAGGTGGGGTAACAGTATCTAGATTGGCAGTGCAGATACGGTGGGTTGAGGCTGTACTGTTCTAACTTATCTGTTCCATAATAGAATTAATATACAAGTTGAAAAATATATTGTACAGGGTTAAATAGATTGGGAAATATGCGTGGGAGCAAGGAAGAAAATAATAAAGTGGCTCAGACAGGCTGGAAATGTATCTTGCACAACAAAAGGCAGCTGGCCATCTCTGAAAGGCGGCCAAACAGGCCTCATTAATAGAGATGGAGGTTTACCGCTGGAATTTAATTAGCTAAAACTGAGCAGTTTACCAAGAAAAGCAATTCTTGTTTAGAAAGGGCCAGTAATTCATTAGCAAATCATCTTGCGGGATTATCCTATAGGTCCAATTAACAAAGCAGGTTTTTTGGTCTAAAATTAGTAATATGACCCCATCTGATTTAGATTATAGTTTGCTTGAGATCTTCCATTACAAACCGGTCTCTCTTGTAGTTAATTTGTCACAAAAGCGACCTCACGTATTAGGCACTTAATAATAATTACAATAGACAATAGACATATAGAATAGCCAGCACCGCCATTCAATGTGATCATGGTTGATCATCCACAATCATTACCCCGTTCCTGCCTTCTTCCCATATCCCCTGACTCCGCTATCTTTAAGTTCTCCAAGTTAGCGGATGACACGAAGCTGGGGGGCAGTGTTAGCTGTGTGGAGAATGCTAGGAGGCTGCAAGATGACTTGGATAGGCTGGGTGAGTGGGCAAATGCATGGCAGATGCAGTATAATATGGATAAATGTGAGGTTATCCACTTTGGTGGCAAAAACAGGAAAGTAGACTGTCACCTGAATGGTGGCCGATTAGGAAAAGGGGAGATGCAACGAGACCTGGGTGTCATGGTACACCAGTCATTGAAAGTAGGCATGTAGGTGCAGCAGGCAGTGAAGAAAGCGAATGGTATGTTAGCATTCATAGCAAAAGGATTTGAGTATAGGAGCAGGGAGGTTCTACTGCAGTTGTACAGGGTCTTGGTGAGACCACACCAGGAGTATTGCGTACAGTTTTGGTCTCTTAATCTGAGGAAGGACATTCTTGCCATAGAGGGAGTACAGAGAAGGTTCTCCAGACTGATTCCTGGGATGTCAGGACTTTCATATGACGAAAGACTGGTTAGACTCGGCTTGTACTCGCTAGAATTTAGAAGATTGAGGGGGGATCTTATAGAAACTTACAAAATTCTTAAGCGGTTGGACAGGCTAGATACAGGAAGATTGTTCCTGATGTCGGGGAAGTCCAGAACAAGGGGTCACAGTTTAAGGATAAAGGAGAAGTCTTTTAGGACTGAGATGAGAAAAACATTTTTTACACAGAGAGTAGTGAATCTCTGGAATTCTCTGCCACAGAATGTAGTTGAGGCCAGTTCATTGGCTATATTTAAGAGGGTGTTAGATGTGGACCTTGTGGCTAAAGGGATCAGGGGGTATGGAGAGAAAGCAGGTACAGGATACTGAGTTGGATGATCAGCCATGATCATATCGAATGGCGGTGCAGGCCCAGTTGCTTATTACTGGGTGGCCATTCCTCCTCTCAACCCTACTCTGCATCTCAATGAGAACATGCATTTCTGTCTACCCCTGCACACTCACCGTAACCTATTATGATCAATGTTCAAGGATAATGTTCAATTAAGAATTTATTTGCACTGTTGTCAATTTATAAATGACATTTAAACATTCTTGGCTATCCTACTAGTTCTGCGCCCCATTGCTTCCCAATCTCCTTCAATTTCAAAAACAGTTTTTGTTGACCTTTCCCTCCCCAAGTGGATTATTCACCGACCAAGTTCTTCCTCATTCACTCAACCTGACCATATACCCCAACCCCTCCTGCACTCGCTTTGTATTCTCTTCACCGCTTTTTTTTAAACTTAAGTTTTGCATTGTCAACTAACTTCTGCACATTACATTCTATCCTTTATCCAAGTCATTGCAATAACGTGTAAATAATTCAGGTCAAGGAAGGTTCCTTGTGGTCTCTCACTCATGGATGCCCACATCAACCTAAAAGACCCAATTCTTTCTACTCTGTTGTCGGTCTATTTAACAATGATCAATTCATAATAATAATAATGGCAATCTCGTAAGCCTTAATTTTGTGCAAATCCATTGTGGCACATTTAGAAAATGGAAATACATTACAAGTATCAACACTATCCTGCTCGCCAATCCTTAAAACGTTTTGTTAAAGACATTTATATCCTTGTAGTTTAGTTTAATTTATTGTCACGTGTACAAACGTACATTGATAAGCTTTGTACAACCACGCAGACAGCGTTCAATCATCATGTGCCTTTTGAAGTTCTTGGTTCTTGGTTACTTGGTTACTTGGTCCTCCAAAATATTCCAACTGGAATTTAAACTGGAGGTGGTGAAGGGAGGGATTAAGCCAGGAAGGGTTATTGGGAAGAAAGTGCTACTTTAAATTTAGTTGCATCTGGTTGGGTAACTATAGTTTGGTGGAGATTATTCCATGCTTTAATTGTGCATGGGAAGAATTAAGAAGTTACCTGTTACCAATGAATTCTTGCCACAAAATTAGCTTCTAGATCGACATTTTCTAATTCCCTCTTTTAGAAAGGATGAAGCGAAATTAACTGCTATTGATGATATTAACTGTGTTTTTGAGGCAGGGTCCACCACTTTCTGCAGCTTCCTTCGTTCATGGATATGGTGGATTCAGGCCATGATGTCACCAGTCAGTACGCTCTCTCCACCATACACCTGGTGAAGTTAGTTAGAGTATTTGGTGTCAGACCACAGCTCCTCAATCTTCACAGGAACCAGAGGCATTAATGAGCTTTCTTTGCGATTGCATCAATGTGCCCCAGGACAGATCTTCAATGATATACACACTAGGAATTTGAAGTTGTTGATTCCCCACTGCCATTCCGTCAATGAAGACAGGTTTGTGGATCCGTGGATTTCCTTTCCCTGAATTGAAAAATCAGTTCCTTCGTCCTGTATTCCAACACATCACAAATTTTGCAAGAAAAATTAGATTAAGCAAAAAGGTGGCCGAGAAATTTTAGTTCTAAACCTTTAATCTTCTTATGCCCTTGATCCTACATGAGTAAGATGTAATTAGAGGCAGAGTAAATCAGTTGGTTCAGAATTACACTTACTGCTCGTTTCCAAGTGCTTATTCACAAGTTCATCTCAAGGTCAGTTGCAGATAAACTACAACTAGGGAAAGCTGTGCGTTTGTTTATAACGTACAAAACTGTAAATGAGCAGACCGATTACCTGTGCCTTTATTGCTGGCAAACCATTGCAACACTGCAGGGAGCAAACCAATGAGTTATCACTGACTTAGTTAAAGAAAGTATATCTTAGAAATTCAAATGAGGCTGAAGTTGAACATTTTGAGAAGATGGGTGCATATTTGCAAGTACAGGTCCATCACTGATTTTTTAGCCTTTCTGGATTATCCGTTTTGCTGGATCAGCATGGGTCACGGGCTCCAAGAGGAGTCCAACGGTACTGGAACGGTCCTCCTAGGCAGCCGAGAGATCAGCTGGCTGGAGTTCCAGAGCTGTGGCATCAGGGGGAAAATTTGATCTGTCAACTGGCGCAAAAGACCCGATGAGGTGGAGATCGGTCGCCTAACCCGTCTTAGGCGCCATGTTTTTGGGAGTTGGGGGACCGGGGGGGGGGGGGGGGGGGGGGGGGGGGGGGGGGGAGAGGAGGATTTCAGTGTATTCTCGTAATTTTGTACGCATTAAAAAAAGTGCCGGACCACCAGTTGTTGGAAAATCAGTGGTGGACTTGTACTGATCCAAAGGGTTCGATATCCAAGGCACCAGCTGCAGAGGATTTGAATGAATGAATAAGTTTATTGGCCAAGTATTCACATACAAGGAATTGGCCTTGGTGCTCCGCTGGCAAGTGACAACGATATACAGTGACAGTTAGGAATGACATAAAACATTAAACATTAATTATAAAACATTATTGATTAAACATGTGAATTAAGTAAAATACCAGAGCAAAAGGAGGCTACAGATTTTTGGTTATTGCGTAGAGCTACAACTTTGGAAAAAAGCTGTTTTTATGTCTGGCTGTGGCAGCTTTGACAGTCGCCTTCCCGAGGAAAGTGATCCAAAGAGTTTGTGGCCAGGGTCAGAGATTGAATTGAATCAGAGATGATCTTACCCGCTCGCTTCCTGGCCCTTGCAGTGTACAGTTCATCAATGGAGGAAAGGTTGCAGCCAATAACCTTCTCAGCTGATCGGATGATTCGCTGCAGCCTCCAGATGTCGTACTTGGTGGCTGAGCCAAACCAGACCATGATGGAGAAGGTGAGGACAGACTCTACGATGGCCGTATAGAATTGGACCGTCATTGCCTGTGGCAGATTGTGCTTCCTTAGCTGCCGCAGGAAGTACATCCTCTGTTGTTCCTTTTTGACTATGGAGTCGATGGTAGCCCCCCCATTTAAGGTCCTTGGAGATGATGGTTCCCAGGAATTAAAAGACTCCATAGATGTGACTGTGGTGTTGTTGATGGTGAGTGGGGTGAGGGGAGGAGAAGCTCTCCTAAAGTCTACTATCAATTCTACTGTCTTAAGAGCATTGAGCTCTAGGTTGTTGCGATGGCCCCAGGACGCCAGCTGTGTCACTTACTGTCTGTAGGCAGATTCTTCCCCATCTGGATCAGTCCAATCAGGGTAGTGTTGTCCGCAAACTTGAGAAGCTTGACAGAGGAATCTGTGGAAGTGCAGTCATTGGTGTAGAGAGAGTAGAGGAGAGGGGAGTCTACGCAGTCTTGCGGTGCTCCTATGCTGAGGGTTTGCGGGTCCAAGATGTGCTTTCCCAGCCTCACATGCTGCTTCCTGTCTGACAAGAAGCTGGTGATCCACCGAACGAGTGTTTCAGGCACAGTCACCTCGGAAAGTTTGGAGTGTAGTAGCTATGGCACAATGGTGTTGAATGCAGAGCTAAAATCAACAAACAGGATCCTCGCATAGTCCTAGTCCCCTGGCGGTCGAGGTGCTGGAGGATGAAGTGCAGGCCCAGATTGACTGCATCATCCATAGATCTATTGGCCCAATATGCAAAACTGCAGAGGGTCCAGCAAAGGGTTTGTGATATTTTTCAGCGTGGCCAGCACAAGTGCAACAGGCCTGTAGTCATTAACACCAGTAATCCTTGACATTTTGGGTGCAGGGACAACAGTGGAGACTTTGAAGCAAGCAGGGACTGGTTGAAAATGTCTGTAGACCAGTGCCAGTTGTCAGCACAGAGCTTGGGGAGGGGGGGGGGGGGGGGGGGGGGGGGGGGAACATTGACCGGTCCTGGAGATTTCCGGCTTTTCTGTCTTCTGAACCAAAGATCTTAGAGCAGAGCAAGATAGGCCACTCCTGCGAAATACAATGGGCTGACGTGTAGTACGCTACGGAGGGGATCCTGGGCATTTTTCCCCGCCCATTTTAGTAACCGGAGCCTACCTGACCCGACCCGACTCGCAGTGTAATCAATGTTGCGGGGCAACAGTTTGTGTGTGTGATATAGGGTTAGATTCATAATTCTGTCATAATTCTTGTCAAGAATAAAATTTGACTCTGGTAATTGTCTTTTTTAATGTTTTTTAAATCATTTCTTTTTAAATGGCTCACAAGCAGTGTTTGAGTTGATTTTGTAGTAACCGGAACCGACCCGACTCGCAGGGTAAATGACATTGCGGGGAAGTTTTTGTGTGTGATATAGGGCTAGATTCATCATTCTGTTAGTTCATAATTCTGTTAATTCTTGTTAAAGAATAAAATGTTTATAAACACACATACATGAATGTGATATAAATGTATATAATCATATAACACACACAATTATATTTCTTCTGATCCAATGATGAACTTTATTTCAGACTAGACAAGGGACATTAAATAAGAAACATTGTAAACTTCCCCGCAACTTCACACACACTAGGCCTTAATCCCCCTCCACCCCCCCCCCCCCCGGCACTCCATCGCCTGCCCCCACACTACAATGTCTCCCCCCTCCTATGTCCGTCTCCCCCGCTGCCCCGGGCCCCTCTCCCTCTCCCCGGGCCGCGCACTCCCTCTCCCCGCTGCTGCGGAAACAAAGATCCGCTCTTTGGCCGGAAGCAAGATGGCGGAGCAAGATGGCGGGGGCTGGTTGCTAAAATGGGTCCTATAATCACCCATGAATCCGCCCATGAGCGTACTACACGTTTGCGTGAGAGTAACCCATCTTGCTCTGCTATAAGATCTTTGTTCTGAACAGCCTCTCCACCTCCTCTATTTTTATTGTTGATGAAGAAATTATGTTTTGCAGCACGGAGGGGATGGGTAATTGGATGTGAAGTGGTGATTGTAGTGGGATGGGTGGAAAAGGGTCCAGTCTTTCCAGACTGGAGTCATGCTTTAAGTAGGTGTGAAGTGGTGATTGGGGAGGAGTGGGTGTAGAAAGGTCCAGTCTTTGCAAACTGGGGTCAGGCTGTGAGTGGGTGTGAATGGGTCTCCTGAATCGGCGACTTCTCCCGCCCGAGTTGCGGGGTCGAAGAGCTCCTGGAGCGGGGCCTGACATCACCGCCCCGCGCGGCTGGAATGGCCGCGGACTCTGCGAGCGCACACCGGGGGCTCCAACACCAAGACCCGGTGTGCGACCTCGCACCACCCGGCGTGGCTTCAATGGCCACGGGACAATCGCCATCGCCAGCCGGGGGCTATGACTTTGACTCTGACATCGGGGGGGGGGGGGGAGTGCAGTGGAGAGATAAGTTTATTTGGCCTTCCATCACAGCTATGTGATGGATGTTTATGTTAAATGTAATTATGTTGTGTCTGGGGTCTATTTGTGTGTAATGTATGGCTGCAGAAACGGCATTTCGTTTGGACCTCCAGGGGTCCAAATGACAATTAAATTGACTCTTGACTCTTGAAGTGTTAGTTGGGGTGGGAAAGGGTCCAGTCTTGCTTTGAGTAGGTGTGAAGTGGTGAATGGGAAGGAGAGGGTAGACTGGGGTTCTGGCTGTGTTTGTTGGGAGGGGGTACCAGGGTTACGTTTCTGCTTGTCAAATCTGCAGTAGGTCGTTGGTCAGCTGACGATTGCCCAAAGAGCGGGGGGGCTTTCCTCTTGTAGCTGATGATTTCTTGTAGGCCCTTCCAAACTGAAGAAGAGTCACTAGCTGAGAAATTGCTCCTCAGCTTCTCAGAGTACCTTTCCTTGGCAGTTCTGATTCCTCTTCTCAGCTTGTACTTGGCCTACCTGTAGAGGTCTCCATCCCCGCTCCTGTAGGCCTCCTCTTTAGACTGTCGGAGCTGTCTGAGTTCTGCAGTAAACCAGGGCTTGTCGTTGTTGAACCAGGTCTGGGCACTAGTTGGAATGCAACTGTCCTCACAAAAGCTGACATATGATGATACAGTGTCTGTATACTCATCGAGTAACTGCAATACTTATTGCAGTATGAGGGCACAGGTTTCCAAACAATACTGACAACCGATCATTTGCTGGCAACTGTAGCCCATCACCAAGCTTGCCTACAACAAGTTTAGTTTCGTTTATTTGTGTCATGTGTGCTGAGGTACAGTGAGAAGCTTTTGTTTGCGAGCAGTGTGTAAAAAAGACTATACATGAATATAATCAAACCGTACAAGGTGCACAGATGAAGAATACAGCGTACAACTTTCAGTGCAAGATACACACTAGAGTCCGATTAATGATCAATGGTCCTCATTGAGGTAGAGCAACCGAGGGAAACCTACGCGGTCACAGGGAGAACGTGCAAACTCCACAAAGGCAGCACCTGTGGTCAGAGCACAACTCGCGTCTCTGGGCAGGCAGCATCTCTGGATCTCACGGATGAAGGGTCTCGACCTGAACCCATTCCTTCTATCCAGAGATGCTGTCTGGCCTGTTGAGCTACTCCAGCACTTTGTGTCTATCCTTGTGTGCATCTGCAGTCCCTTCCTACAACATCAGGTCTCTGGGCACCATGAGGCTGCAACTCTACCAGCTGTGCACTGTGCCACCTGGTGTTTGAAATTATAAAATGGATTTCATTAAATTACAGAATAGAGATGCCATTTCCTGTTGCCTAGCTTTTCAAAACCTAGCTAAAATCAGGAGTGGAATCAAGGGAGAGGCAAAGCATGAAATTACCTCATAAAAAATAATACAACTGATAGATGTTTTTCAAAATAGACTTCAATGGATTCTGATCGGGTATCAAAGGACGGACAAAATACAGATTAACGGATTTACTCCAAATTAACCGTGACCCAAAAGCGGCAAAACACACTGGAAGATGAATTACATATACCTGTTCCTATTTTCTGACACTTAACATGCTTATGACTGAAACTTAAGGTTCAAAGAGCCCAGCTGTTTATTTAGCCAGGTGCAGGTCAATAAGCATTTTAACTTTTCAAGATCTGTAGTTGACATTTTCTTTTATTTTTATGTACGAGCTGGATTGAGATTAGTATTAAGATAAATTTGCTTAACTGGTTTTCCTTTCCATTGAGAAACAAACTGTAACATGAATGTTGAGTTGAAATACAGAAAATGCTATTTCTTTCAATGCCCCACTTTAAACAACAATCACTAATGATTTGGATTAACGTAATAAACTCAGGGGTGGCACGGTAGCGCAGAGGTAGAGTTGTTGCCTTACTGCGCCAGAGACCCCGGATCGATCCTGAGCACGGGTGCTATCTGCAAGGAGTTTGTACGTTCTCTGTGCGAGTTTTCTCCGGGTGCTCTGGTTAACTCCCACACTCCAAAGATGTGCAGGTCTGTAGGATAAATGGCTTTGGTAAATTGTCCCTCGTCTGTATGATAGGGTAAGTGTATGGGGATCGATGGTCTGCGTGGGCCCGGTGTGCTGAAGGGCCTGCTTTTGTGCTGTATCTCTAAACCAACCTAAATACTGAGAGTTTTATTGTAGTTTTGTATAAGTGAATGGCTCATACCCTAAAGTAGCCTCTCAGCATGTCATCCGTACATACACACAGAACTCCATTCCCAATGAAGGACCCCTTGTTAAACTCTGCCTTCCTTTCATTACAACCTGCCTTCTGCCAACTACTACATCATTCCACAGATTCCTACAGCAACCGTACACAGATAGCAACTCAAATAAGCGCAGCAGCAAAATATCTTTCAGTCAAAAACGATGCAATTATGATATAACTAAATTATATATGATATAACTAACCGGAGACTTCAACAAAGCCAACCTGAAGAAATTGCTCCCTAACTTCCACCAACATGTCTCCTGCAGCACCAGAGGATCAAACACCCTCGACCACTGCTACACGACCATCAAAGACGCCTATCGCTCTATCCCTCGCCCTCACTTCGGTAAATCCGACCATACTGCTTCTTCCTGCCTAGGCAGCAATTAAAGAGCGCACTCCGAGAGGTACTGTACAGAGCTGGTCGGGGGGGGGGGGGGGGGGGGGGGGGGGGGGGGGGGGGGGGGGAGGGGGCTAAGAGGAACAACTCCAGGACTGTTTGGAGTCTGTAGACTGGACAATGTTCATGGACTCAGCAACGGACCTGAACAAATACGCTACAGTCGTTACAGACTTCATAATGAAATGTGTGGAGGACTGCATCCCAACAAAAACCTTCCAAGTGTTTCCTAACTAGAAGCCTAGGATGAACCATGAGATCCGCACTCTTCTGAAGACCAGATACCGGGCATTCAGGTCTGGAGATACAGAGGTCTACAAGAAGTCCAGATACAACCTTGGTAAGGCCATCAAACAGGCCAAAAGGGACTTTTGCTCCAAGTTGGAGGATGAGACAGATGTTCGGCAACTGTGGCAGGGTTTGAATGCAATCACCTCCTACAAAGCCAAATCAGGAGACAGCTCAATTGTCAGCGAAGCATCACTCCCTGACGAACTCAATGCGTTCTACACACACTTTGATAGGGAGAACACTGATGTGCCTTCCCGAGCCCCCATTCGCTGTGATTTCAGTCAGTCACAGAGGCCGACATCAGAAGATCCTCCTGGGGGGGGGGGGGGGGGGGGGGGGTGAAGCCTCGGAAAGCGTCTACCCGTTGGTATATCCGGTCGTGTTCTAAAAACCTGTACGGACCAACTGGCTGGAGTTTTTTTTTTTTATTTATTTTTTAATTTAATTTTTATTAGAAGTATGGTAAATTACAATAATACACAACACATATGTCTTACTACATTTTTTGTACCGCTTCATTTTTTGAGCTTTGAGAACTGGCTGGAGTTTTTACGGACATTTTCAACCTCTCACTTCTGAGGTCTGAGGTTCCCACCTGCTTTAAAAGGGCATCAATAATACCGGTGCAGAAGAAGAGCAAGGTGACGTGCCTCAATAACTATCGACCAGTGGTACTAACGTCTGTAGTGATGAAGTGCTTTGAGAGGCTGATTATGGCGCATACCAACTCCTACCTCAACAAGAACCTCGATCCACAGCAGTTCGCTTACTGCCACAACAGATCAATGGTGGATGCGATCTCACTGGCTCTCCACTCCACTCTGGACCACTTGGACAACAAAAACTCATATGTCAGGCTGTTATTCATTGACTACAGCTCGGCATTTAATACCATTATTCCCTCCAAGCTGGTTACCAAGCTCTCAGATCTGGGTCTCTGCGCATCCCTCTGCAATTGGATCCTCGTCTTCCTCATCCACAGACTGTCCGTAATGGTGGAAATGTGTCATTCTCGATAACAATCAGCACGGGAGCACCTCAAGGCTGCGTGCTCAGCCCCCTGCTTTACTCACTCTATACTCATGACAGCGTAGCCAGACATAGTGCGAACTTCATCATCAAGTTCGCCAATGACTCCACTGTTGTGGGACAAATCACTGATGGGGACGAGTCAGAGTATAGAAGTGAGATCGACCGATTGACCAAATTGTGCCAGCACAATAACCTGGCTCTCAACACCAGCAAAACCAAGGAACTGATTGTGGACTTTGGAAGGGGTAGGATAGGGACCCACAATCCCGTTTATGTCAACGGGATGTTGGTGAAAAGGGTCAAGAAATTCAAATTCCTGGGCGTGCAAATTTCCGAAGATCTTTCCTGGTCCCAGCACACTGATGCAATTATAAAGAAAGCAAGCACATCAGCGCCTCTATTTCCTGAGAAGATTACGGAGAGTCGGTATGTCAAAGAGGACTCTCTCAAACTTCTACAGGTGCACGGTAGAGAGCATGCTGACTGGTTGCATCGTGGCTTGGTTCGGCAACTTGAGCATCCAGGAGCGGAAAAGAATGCAGAAAGTTGTGACCACTGTCCAGTCCATCATCGACTCTGACCTCCACACCATCGAAGGCATCTATCACAGTTGCTGCCTCAAATAGGCTGCCAACGTCATCAAGGACCCACACCATCCTGGCCACACACTCATCTCTCCGCTGCCATCAGGTAGAAGGTGCAGGAGCGTGAAATCTGATACATCCAGGTTTAGGAACAGCTTTTTCCCCCAAAGCCATCAGGCTGTTAAACTCGCCATCAAACAAACTCTGAACTATAACAGCCTATTGCACTTTATCTGTTTATTTATGTGTATGTATATGGTCTATGGTGTATAGACACACTGAACTGTTCTGTATTTATGCTTACAATATTCTGTTGTGCTGCAGCAAGCATGAATTTAATTGTCCTACCTGGGACACATGACAATAAACTCCCTTGACGTGACGCAAAATGTTTTAATGTGTTCAAATTAAGCTATAATATGTACAATGGGTTAGTAGGATTGTGGCAGAGCAGACGGTTCTAACTTCTCTCTTAACCGTGTCCGTGTTATTTGATGCTCTGCAAATAGTTAAATGTGTGGTTGTTTTGAAGAGCAAACAAGGTTTATGTGGCTGAATTCACAGCATTTTTCTGAAGAATTGCAAGATGCAATGGGCAGTGTGTCAGACAACTGTGTCAGTGCACTGCAACTCCAATCTGAAGGAGTTGCCAATGTGTACTGTGAAATGTTCCCCACTATTACCCAACTCGGTAATGAATGCAAGTTTAATCATTGTCCTTCATCTTCAGACTGTCCATGCAAGCCACCAACCTCAAATATTCAGAAACAGCACATTACCAGCAAGTAAGAGCAGAATATGGAAACATAGAAAATAGGTGCAGGAGTAGGCCATTCGGCCCTTCGTGCCTGCACCGCCATTCAATATGATCATCCAACTCGGTATCCTGTACCTGCCTTCTCTCCATACCTCCTGATCCCTTTCGCCACAAGGGCCACATCTAACTCCCTCTTAAATATAGCCAATGAACTGGCCTCAACTACCTTCTGTGGCAGAGAATTATTCCAGAGATTCATCACTCTGTGAAAAAATGTTTTTCTCATCTCGGTCCTCGCCCCCCTCCATTGAGTCTGTCCAAAGCAAGCGTTGTCTGCGGAGGGCGCTCAGCATCGCCAAGGACTGCTCTCACCCCAACCATGGACTGTTTACCCTCCTACCATCTGGGAGGCGCTACTGGTCTCTCCGTTGCCGAACCAGCAGGTCCAGGAACAGCTTCTTCCCGGCGGCTGTCACTCTACTCAACAACGTACCTCGATGGCTGCCAATCACCACCCCCCCCCCCCGGACACTTATTATTATTTATTCAAATCATTTGCTAAGTCGCTCTTCCAGGGAGATGCTAAATTAATTTTGTTGTCTCTGTACTGTACACTGACAATGACAATTAAAATTGAATCTGAATCTGAAAAGACTTCCCTCTTATCCTTAAACTGTGACCCCTTGTTCTGGACTTCCCCAACATCGGGAACAATCTTCCTGCATCTAGCCTGTCCAACCCCTTAAGAATTTTGTAAGTTTCTATGTCCCCCCTCAATCTTCTAAATTCGAGCGAGTACAAGCCGAGTCTATCCTGTCTTTCTTCATATGAAAGTCCTGCTATCCCAGGAATCAGTCTGGTGAACCTTCTCTGTACTCCCTCTATGGCAAGAATGTCTTTCATATATTTTAACAACAGAGAAAAGACATGGATAGGATAGATTTGGGGGGGGATATGAGCCAAGTGTGGATGGGGCATGTTGGTCGGCATGGGCAAAGTTGGGCCGAAGGGCTTGTTTGCACACTGTATGTCTCTACGACTCTCTATGACAATAAGCCAAATAAGCTAGCTCACTTTTGTTGGATCCAAATTCAGTGGTAGCACGATGATACATCTGGTAGAGCCGCTACCTCACAGTGCCAGAGACCCGGATTCGATCCTGACCTCAAGTGCTCTCTGAGTGGAGTTTGCATGTTCTCCTTGTGACTGCTTTGGTTTCTCCCACATCGCTAAGACCTGTGAGTTTGTAGGTTACTCCTGGCGTGTACCAAGTGGATGCAAAAGTGGGATAACATCGAACAAGTGTGAATGGGTGATCCGTTGTCAGTCTGGACTTGATGGGCTGAAGGGTCCTGTTTTCATGTTATATCTTTCAATTAATTATTCAAAGGCCATGTTCAGCCAGAAATACTAATTGGACACTCAATGGATAGGATGTTCAAATATTTACAGAGGCTTGAATTGTAGCTGTTAAAAACTGAGATTCATGGGAATTTCTTCTTGCAGAGGATGACAAATTTCTCAATCAGTTTTTTCTATCCCTAGAATCCCATACTAGATGGATGTGGAAGTGATGAGGATGCAATTGATGAGGAGGTAAAAGGTAGATGCATCTTTGATAGATCAGGGAATTCAGGGTTGTGGGAATCTGACAGAAAGGAGATGTCAGATGAAGGCTGGGATAAATGATGTTCGGATGTTTCCACCTCCTCTTTGCTTATCTTTTCATATCTTCAGAATGTGTACATTCATTATTTGTGTCCAGGCTCGATGTGACAATGGGGGACCTGCACAATATACTCGGAGAAATACTAAAGTTAAATTTCACAAAATAAAAATTAAAGGTTGGTACATTGTCATGTTGTGTAATGAAATGGTTAAAAAGAGTTTGTGGACACAGGACAATGGAGATAATGGGATCTTGAGCAAAATAGATGCTGGAGAAACTCGGTGTCTGTGGAGGGAGTGGTCAGGTCCCTGAAGCTGATGAAGGGTCACGATTCAGAATGTCAGTTACTGTCTGATCTGCCAAATTCCTCCACCACATTGTTGAATGAATGATAACTTTATTGTCACATGTGACAAGTCAGTGATTTCTTTGCTTGCATACCTTGCCATGGTATGCAATAGTCGCCCATGAAGGGGGCGCTTATAAAGTTACAAATCTCCACTCCCCCCCAGTTCCCCCTTTGCTCTCCCCCCACCTTTACGGTGGTTGCCCCGCGCCGGGTCCTCCGTTGTCCACTCTTCCTCCCCCCTCCCCCCCCCCCCCCATGCCGAATCCCCGTTGCTCTTCCCCCTCCCTCACGGCAGTCCCCCCACGCCGGGTCCTGCTCAGTTCCTTCCTTTGGCAGTGACGTCCTTACTTTGCGTGTCCGTCTCGTCCGTCGGTTGGCGCCATCATCGCCGCACCGACCTCTCCACAATGCTGCCAGGTCCTCGCCTGAGGCCCCCGTGGGGCCGACTTGGGCCCCAGCCGCAGGCTCCGTCGGTCGCTCCGCCGAAGCCAGCTCCAACCCATGAGGCTCCGCTCCGCTGACCCCAGCTCCGACCCAGCTTCTCCACGGCCACTGGGGAGGCATCGAGACCGTGACCCCTCAATAAAGGCCTCATGCCACGTACCCATTCGGCAGCCGCAGTCCGGCAGGAAACCTTCTGTTGATTTTTGTAAAAAGTGAGTGTGGCCTAATTTTTTTTTAAAAGAGTTTTTAATCTGTCTGACTTTATGGGAGGATGTAAGCAAAAGCAATCCATTTTCCCAGAGAGATGAAGGAGATGCCCGGCAGGGAAAGGTTTGATCCATCCGAAACTAGAAAATTCAGCTAAGCGAAAAGCAGATAAATATATTCAATATTTCTCCATAGATCTGATCACAAAATCTAATTAAATTATTTCAATATATAGCAACCATCAATATTTTAAAGTCTAATTTAATAAAATCAAGAAATGAAGACACAAATTAGCAAGTTTTCCTCCATTAAATTGAGGAGGTAGTCGGAAATGAAAGAAGTAATTTCAAGGAACAATTTTCCATAATTTGAGTCAAGTTCACAGACCATGACAACACGACAAGGCAATCATGCGATTGCGAAAAATCAAAGTCTTTGCCGTTCCCAGAATAAACACAATTCTATTATCTACCCTTGGTATCACTTCCTTTATGTTACAATAACACACCAAATGCACAGTGGCTGGATATTACACTTTATCCTAATTCTTTGGTTGTATGCACAGGGTCAGTGTTGATTTAATCTAACCAGATGACGTTATTTTGGCCTTTGTATCAGCAAAATAATGAAGCTGTGCTGTCGCAGTCTCCAGCATTACTTCCAAACTAAACCTTTCAGCCAAATCCACTATTTTGTTTACTTGCAGCTTTTCCAAAAAAAATGGTTCTTATATTCTTCAAAGCAATTACTGATTATTGTAGGAAGCATTACACACTGAATGTGATGAAACAAATAGATGCTCTGAATATACAATGAGTCAACAGACTGGAAATCACCAGGTCCACATTTTAAAAGTTGAGTTCAATGCACATTGGTTTGAGTGTTAAGCAGACTACAGTTGAATGTGTTTCTAGCCCTGTGTGCGTCGTGGTACTATGCTGTGCTGACAATGATGCAGCAGTTTTCAATTCTGGATCTATGACCACTTTAATTTAGTTTAGAAGTACAGAGCAGAAACAGGCCCGTCGGCCGATCGAGTCCGCACCAGCTAGCGATCCCCGCACATCAACACTACCCTGCACACACTAGGGCCAATTTATACAGGCACCAAGCTAATTAACCTACATTCCTGTACGTCTTTGAAGTGGTGGGAGGAAACCGAAGATCTCGGAGAAAACCTAGGCGGGTTTTCCTATGAGAAGAACGAACAGACAGCACCCGTAGTAGGTATCGAGCCCGGGTCTTCAGCACTGCAAGGCAGCAACTCTACTGCTGTGCCACCCGATCCAAAGTTAATTGATCCAAACCATGTTCACAGTGAAAATACTATTGAGATAAATAGAAGCATTCCTACTCTCAGCAACTATCTCCAGACTGCTGGTAAAGAACACATATATTCAGATGCCAAACAACTAAATGTGCCTCTGGTATTGTTAACCTCCAGATCCAGTCTTCACTTAATCTTATCAGATTTAGTGAAGCAAAAAATCAGATTTCTCAAATTTCTACTTGTGAATGCACTCAGTATTTTGCAGCCATTTGTATCAGTATGTAATCATGATTAAATCATTTAACGGGTTAAAATACCATTCCGGAATGCAATTCTTTGTGGTTCATTATGAGATGAGTCTTTGTATGAAAAATAAAAATAATTTTATAAAAATATATCAGTCTTCCTGAACACTATTGTTGAACGATGGTTTTCAGAAACCAATAATTCCCACATTGTCCGATACACTGTCAAATTGTGAAAACTACCAGAAGTAGAGCTCCTGTTTCGATATCTTTTATGCTTCTCCCAGTTGTAAATTTTAAGACATTAACTACCATCCTTATCAAGCATATCGCCACTGTTTACAATGGGGCTACAGCAGGACCAAACATTCATGGAAGAAATATGTTGATTACTGCTGGAGGTATGATTGGGCCAATTTCCGGGCAAATCTTGATTAAACTAGTCACTACCTTTCAATACATATGGGCCAAATGAAGTAAAGGGCCTGTTCCACTTTCACGACCTAATTCTAGTTCGGCCTTGACCCATACTCGCAGCATGGTCGTCACGAGGTCGTAGCAGGCTGTGATTCAAGTCGTAGGTACTCGTGGCATCAAGTAGGTCGGGGCGTTTTTCTAGCCCGATTAAAAATGTTCACGAGTAAAAAAAGGTCATGAATTAGGTCGTGAAAGTGGGACAGGCCCTGAAGTAATGTAGAGACCATGCTAACATGACTTCACCTTTACTGATCCTCATGTAATGTTAGAATCTTGCAGTAAATAGACTCATGCAATTACATCATTAAGGGGGTTATCATTGGTACATCATCCACCAACCCACAAACCATGAGTAACCACAGCCATTTTGTTACATTGTATTTCAAGTAATCTAAATGACTGACAGGTAGATTAATGTAAATGTGGAAACACATTTTCCTTAATCTATCCGAGATTTTTAAGGATTAAAAACGTGTTAAATTATCCTTTTTCTGTTTAAAGGCCGTTACATTTCCTGCTGCATTTGGACTCCACCAAATAAGCAAGTTCGGTATTTCGACGGCGCATGCCCAGGTCATGGCTCACTCACGTTAAACATTCTCGGCAACTGTGCTGGTGCATGAATATAGACCTGCGTTTCATCCATAGTCAGGATCGAACCCGGGTCTCTGGCGCTGCAGAATTAATGCTGGACCGTCCCCCTCCCGAGTGTCCCATCCCTGTCCGGGGGCAGCCGGAGATGTCCGGGGTGACCCTGGACTGATGGGACACTGCCCGTGACCGTATTGGTTTCCCTCGGGTGCTCCATTTCGTCCCGCACTCCAAAGACGTACAGGTTTGTAGGTTAATTGGCATCAGTAAGAATTGTAAATTGTCGTTAGTATGTAGGATAGTGCTAGTGTACAGTGATTGGTGGTTGGTGTGAATGCGGTGGGCTGAAGGGCTGTTTCCGTGCCGTATCTCTAAACTAAAATAAGCTAATTTATATATGCTGTAAAAAGTTAATGGTTCTTCCGATCACTCGTGGGACTTCAGTATCTGCAGTACAGAAACAGGACATTTGGTCCAACATATCCCCACTGGTGTTTATTTTCCCACAATAGCCTCGCCCATCTTTACTCATCTGAACCAATCAACACATAAGAACATGACATAAGAATAGGAACAGGTCTCGGACTCTCATGCTTGTTGATCTTTAAGCTCAATATCATTTTTGTGATCCCCTTGATGGTCAAAAATCTATTAATCACGATCTGGATGCAATCACTGGCCTGGTTCCGGCAACCATTCTGGGTGGCAGGATTCCAAATATTTACCACCCTTGGGTGAAGAAATTTCTTCTCACCTCAGCCTTGAATAGCTGACTTCTTATTCTGAGACCATGGCCTCCATAATGCACAATGACAAGCACTGTTTTAGCCCATTTCATCTGGTAAAAAGCTGGTTCGCAAAATTACCACTTACATCTTATACTGATCCTGCCATCAGTTTGCCTTTCTGCATTCTTTAAACTGGTAACAAGATCACGAGCCAGTAGTCCACTGTCAAGTCAAAAGTGTTTTATTGTCATTTGTCCCAAAACGAAACAATGAAATTCTTATTTGCAGCAGCACAAAAGACATGTAAACATTTTACTCTGTGAAACACATAAAGCAAAAAAAAAAAATCAGTATATTTAAAAAACAGACAAATTAATATACAATAGTTGTGCGAAGTCAAAAATAATCTTCCCCAGTCTATATAGATTGGAGCCTATTTAGAGGTTGTAGTGTTTATTAGCCTCATGGTTGAAGGGAATTTGTCACGAGTGCATCCTTTGGAGTCGGAGGCAAAAGTACAAACCAAAACTCAAGGGTTTCAAAGTCCAAAGTCTTTTATTGTCACATGTACCAATTAAAGTACAGTGATATGCGTATTACCATACAACCATACAAAAAAAAAGCAATAAGACACACAACTACATAAAAGTTAACATAAACATCCACCACAGCGGATTCCCCACAGTGATGGAAGGCAAAAAAGTCCAATCTTCCTTTTTATTCTCCCATGGTCGGGGCAGTCGAACCTTCCAACAGCGTGACCGAAGCTCCCGCAGGATGGTCCAAGCCCCCATGTCCGGGCGATCCCGCGGCCTTGAGCTCTTGAAGTCAGTCTCTGACCAGAGACTGTGAGCTCCATGATGTTGACCACAAGCACCCACGGTAGGAGATCAGAGGTCGATCACTACCAAAGGGATCGCGGACTCCACGATGTTAAAGTCCCTTAGGGTTCCTGTAGTGGAGCTCTCAAAAATCGGTCTCCAACAAAGGCCGGCAACTCCTCGGTGTTAGAGGGCAGTGCGGACGGAGATACGATACGGGGGGAAAAATTAAAAAAAAAAAAAATTGCATCTCCGTCGAGGTAAGAGATTAGAGGTTTCCCCAAACCCAACCCCCCCCCACACATAAAACAAGCTAAAGAACACACCTTTAACACATGCTATTAACACAATGGAAGGGATAGACAGACTGTTGGCGAGGCAGCCATTGCTGGCACCACCCGGTTCGTGTTATTTGATCATATCTGTAACATACTGGTGGCACAGAGCTGCTGCCTTACAGCATTAGAGTCCCGGGTTCGATCCTGAATACGGACGCTGTCTGTACGGAATTTATCTGTTCTCCTTGTGATTGCATGGATTTTCCCCAGGTGTTCTGGTTTCCTTGACACTCGAAAGCCAAACAGGTTTATAGGTTAATTGCCTTCTGTAAATTGTCCCCAGTGTGCTGGACGGAACTAGTGCATGGGTGATGCATCCTACATTCAATAAACCTCTCCCTCCACCCCACCCCTGCCCTTCTACCATTCACCTACATCCTCCAGCCAGGATCTTTTTCCAGAACTGTGGTTATTCTTTTAAGTACTTCTTGGCAAACTAACCTGGCCATCCTATTTTTGCGTCTAACCAGTGGTTTGCATCTTGCAGTGTAGCCTCTGTATTTCTGTTCATGAAGTCTTCTGTGGACAGTGGTCATTGACAAATCCACACCCGAAGAGCATTTCTGATCTGTCGTACAGGTGTTTGGGGATTTTTTCTTTATTATTATTATTATAGAGAGAATTCTTCTGTCATCAGTTGTGGAGGTCTTCCTTGGTCTGCCAGTCCCTTTGCGATTAGTAAGCTCACCAATGCACTCTTTCTTCTTAAAGGTATTCCAAACAGTTGATTTTGGTAAGCCTAAGGTTTGGCTGATATCTCTTAACAGTTTTATTCTTGTTTCTCAGTGTCATAATGGCTTCTTTGACTTTCATTGGTACAACTTTGGTCCTCGTTGATAAACAGCAATAACATTTTCCAACGGTGATGGAAAGACTAGGTGCTGAGAGCTCTTATACCTGCATTAAGGAGGCAATTAAACGCACTTGAGCAATTACAAATGCCTGTGAAGCCATGTGTCCCAAACATTATGGTGCCCTGAAATGGAGGGAGGGGGGGGGGGACTATATATATACCCAGTGTTAAATTCTACATAGTGAAACCAAAATGTATAAAAAATACCCTATAATAAAATCTGACAATGTGCACTTTAATCACATGTGATTTTTTCCTATTTCAAATCCCAAATTGTGGAGTACAGAGGCAAATAAATAAATGATGGGTCTTTGTCCCAAACATTATGGAGGGCATTGTATGTTGAGAGGGATAACGTGCAAACTTCATACAGACAGTACCCGAGGTCAGGAGTGAACCTGGATCTCTTGGCTGTGTGATGGCTGTTCAGCTCTGTGCTAACTCCTATGTCCAGATAGTGTTTGAATTAATTGATGTGGCTCATTTGTTCATCTGCAGTCCCTGATGATCACTTGCAATCAGCACCATTCCATCATTTCTCTGAACTCCGTGTCCAGTAAGCACATAGCTAAGAATCATAGAATTGTAAAGCACAGAAATGGGCTCTTTTGCCCTCCACCTCACAGTCTAGTGTCAAAACATAGAAACATAGAAATTAGGTGCAGGAGTAGGCCATTCGGCCCTTCGAGCCTGCACCGCCATTCAATATGATCATGGCTGATCATCCAACTCAGTATCCTGTACCTGCCTTCTCTCCATACCCCCTGATCCCCTTAGCCACAAGGGCCACATCTAATTCCCTCTTAAATATAGCCAATGAACTGGCCTCAACTACCCTCTGTGGCAGAGAGTTCCAGAGATTCACAACTCTCTGTGTGAAAAAAAGTTCTTCTCATCTCGGTTTTAAAGGATTTCCCCCTTATCCTTAAGGGGATTTCCCCCTTATCCTTAAGCTGTGACCCCTTGTCCTGGACTTCCCCAAAATCAGGAACAATCTTCCTGCATCTAGCCTGTCCAATCCCTTAAAGTATTTAAGTGCCATATGTACTGGAAATGCAACAATGACATTCTTATTTGCAGCAACATAAAAAGTCCGTAAACACAGTTCTCACAGATAACACAATAAACAAAAAAGTTCAATAAATTAAAAAAAACAATATTAGTGCAAAACAAAAGGCCGAAATAATTCATGGTTTGTAGTTTAGTTGCCTTTTGAAGTCAACGATCAGCTCATTGGTCTTAATGATGTTGAAAGCAAGAATGTTATTCTGGCACCACTCAAACAGATGATCGATCTCCCTCCTATACTCCAATCATTACCCATAATTTATCCAACAATGGTGGTATCATGGCACAGTTTACAGATGGAGTTGGAACTGTGTCTGACTGCACAGATGTGAGTATAGAATGAGTGGAGCAGGGGACTGAGCACACAGCCTTGAGGTGCTCCTGTGCTGATGGCTATTGAGGAGGAAGCGTTGTTACCAACTTGTACCGATTGTGTTTTATTGATCAGGAAGTCGAGGATCCAGTTGCAGAGGGATGCGCAGTTCCCCGAGCTTGGTAACAAGTTTGGAGGGAATGCTGGTGTTGAACACCAAGCTGTAGTTGATGAACAACAGCCTGATGTATATGTTCTTTTTATGCAAGTGGTCCAGTACAAAGTGGAGAGCCAGCGAGATTGCATACCCCGTTGGTCTACTGTGGAGGCTGGAAAATTGTCGTGGGTCCAGTTTCTTGCTAAGGTAGGAGTCAATCTGCGCTATAGCCAACCTCTCAAAGCACTTCATCACCTCGGACATTTGTGTAATCAGTTGGAAGTCATTGAGGCATGTCACCTTACTCTTTTTGGGCACTGATATCATTGATGCCCTTTTCAAGCAGGTGGGAACTTCAGACCTCAGAGATGAAATGTCCACAAAAACTCCAGCAACATCTATATACAATATCTATTGCCTTGTCTTCAACATTTTTAAGATACCTGCATGAAAAGGTCAATTAAATTTGCAAGGCAGGATTGCCCCCCAGTCAGAGCCATGGTGATTATCTCTGAGCAGACCCTGTATTTCTTATGGAAATCCTATTCCTTAGGATTTTCTCCAGTAATTTCCTTACACAGTCAATTTCCTTACATGGTCCATTACACCAGCTGGCTGACCAACCAACATCCCTTCCATTGACTCCATCTACACTTTACGTTGCCTCGGCAAGGCCACCAGCATAATCAAGGATGAGACTCACACCGGCCACTCCCTCTTCCTCCCCTCTCTCATCAGGCAAGAGATACACAAGTGTGAAAACGCACATCTCCAAATTCAGTAGCAGGGGAGTGCAGATGCTGGAAATCAGTAAATAGTACAAGTGTGCTGGAGAAACACAGAGGGTATTTCAGGCTGAAGACCCTTCATCGGAACTACTTGTTGTCCTTAACTGCAAGAAGATTTAAGTACAATAGTAAAAATATTTTATTGTCATTTTATAGAGCATTATGCTACCTCTGGAAATAAGGTCACCTTTTGTCACAACTGGCAAAAAAAAGCAGCAGCATTTTTCTGTCCTATCATTATTTATAGTTGAACAAAACTCATCTGCCTAGCAGCCATTCATTATCTGGATTCACTCCTCACTTGCCAGCTCTTAGCCCACCCTGTCACCTCACCTCTTTATACAGTGCTAACTATTCCCCTCTACTCCATCAGTCTCAAGAAGGATCCCAAAACATCAACTATCCAGATGCTGCCCCGCTGAATTCCTCCAGCAGTTTTTTAAAACACAATTCTAAATTTCATATTAGTTGCTCATCTTGAACAGGTAGACATCACGATACTGCAGAGAGATTTTTTTTAGTTGTGGTTCATGGATGCAATGAAATAGTACATTATTCTCATTCCTCAATTTGCACAAAAAAGCAGAAAAAGACTCATTTTGGATGAGCATTATTACGTTCATTATTATGAATACTATTGTACAGGCTTAAAACAACGTCTGTTTATTATCAAAGTAAGATTGATAATCTGCAGATAGACACACAAATCTGGAGTAACACAGTGGGTCACGCAGCATCTCTGGAGAAAAGGAATAGGTGATGGTTCGCACGGAGACTTTTCTTCAGACTCTCAACCCAAAACGTCACATATTCCTTTTCTCCAGGGATGCTGCCTGACCCACTGAGTTACTCCAGCATTTTGTGTCTATCTTCAGTGTAAACCAGCATGGGCCTACACATTGATATTATGCAGTTCAAGGCAATGTGCTTTCCCCAGACAGCTCATTGAAAACCCTTGTTCTAAATGCTCATGTTCACTTGCCTTCTCTGCAAGCAGCTCTCTGATTTTGCTGGCCTGCACCCGAAACTTCAGCATCTGCGACTCAAGAGTCATACACCGCTCTTTCCAATCTATATCACCAGCCATCTCGGAACACTCAGCCATGGTCACGTTCAGTCTTGTACGAGGATGGGTGTTGATATCCAATATTCTAGAAACAATTACGGAAGGAAGAATGAGAACGGAACAGAAATTGCACAGAGATACATGACTAATTCCAAAGCTCAGTAACAGTATGCACTATTAATTCGATCTTGGTACAGGAATGGATTGAAACACACTATTGTGACATATGCCAGTGTTCAGTCTGAGGAAGGGTGCTGAATCAAAATATCATCTGTCTATCTCCCTCCACAGATCTAAGTGTTATGTATTGTGATACCTGTACTCTACTGGATACACAAATGAATTTCACTGAACATCAGTACACGTGACAAATAAAGTGCCATTGTAACCATAATGCCTGACCTGCTGAGTTCCATTAGCAGTTTTTTGGGGGGGTTCAAGATGGGGCTGTTCTTCAGTGTTGTAGAACAGAGAAACCCAAGAGTACAGGTATCTAGTTCCATGAAGGTGGTGACAATGGTGGTGAAGATGATCTTTGGCATACTTTGCTTTATTGGGCAGGGTATTGCATGCAGGGTGACAAGTTGCAGCTGTACAAGATGTTGGAATTAGCACATTTGGAGTACTGTGCATAGTTTTGGTGAGCCTGTTGAAGGAAGGCTGAAATTAAATTGGAAAAAATACAAAAAAGATTTACAGGTATTTTATCAGGTCTGAAAGATTTGAATTGTGGGAGGGGCTAGGTCTTTTGTACTTGGAGTATAGGAGGCCAAGGGGAGATCTTACTGGGTAGACACAAAATGCTGGAGTAACTCAGCGGGACAGGCAGCATCTCTGGAGAGAAGGATTGGGTGACGTTCGAGTTTTAAAATCAAGAGAGACAATAGATGGCTCAAGTGCCACAGTCTTTTTCCCTTAGTGGGGTAGTCTAAAAACTAAAAGGCATAGATTTAAGTTGGAGGGGAAATATTTCACAGGGTATCCCAGGGGCAACCTTTTCACACGGAAGGTGGTGTGTACATGGAATTGGCTGCCAGATGAAAGTACAATTATGCCATTTAAAAGATACCTTGGACAGGTACATGGATAGGAATGGATTGTAGGGATATAATCCAGGTGCAGGCAAGTGAGACGAGGTCATTGAGGCAACAAAAAAGGTACAAAATCATGAGCACAATAGATTTGGAAAATGCACAGAATCTCTTGCCCAGAGTAGGAGACTCAACAAGCCAGAGGACATAGGTTTATGGTGAGGGTAGGGGGGTGGTGATTTAATAGGAACCCGAGGGGTGACTTTTTTTTTCCTCCCCAACACAAATGGTGGTGGGTGTTTCGAACAAGCTGGCAGAAGAGGTAGTCGAGGCAGGTACTTTCGCAACATTTAGACAGATACATGGAAAGGTTAGGTTTAAAAGGAAATGGGGAAAGCACAGGCAAGTGGGACTAGTTGGGACATGTAGGTCAGCGTGGGCAAGTTGGGCCGTTTGGACTGTTTCCATGCTGTAGGACTCTATGATTCTAACCTGGTCAGCATAGACATAGTAGCCTGAAGGGCCAGCTTTAGTGCTGTGTAGCTCTATAGTCCAGAGCACAATTTGATAGGTAAATTCTTGGACATTTTGCACTGAACATGCATGCATTTGCTAGATTATATATATCTGATGTGGAAAAACATATTAAATCCAAGAAAGCGCATGATTTTTTTTTAAGGAGTAAATTTTGCTGCTATATTAAGAAATTACATAGAAATTCAAATGGATTGGGACTGATTTTTCTTTTAATCACTGCTACCCGACTGGAAAATTACTTTACCCAGTGAAAGGGAATAATGACAATTTCTGAGTTGTTTTGCGTCACTCTGGAAAGATGAAACGACACAATCTGGAGTGATATATCATTGCGCACTCGAGGTAATTTCAGTGTCAGTTGCACATATGATGATATCATTCCATTTGCACCACATTGGACAATTATAGGGAAAATTAGACTGGTCAGGCACATATTTTATTTGCCCCACAACTTCAATAATATATATCTATATTTCAATTCATCATACATTCAGGTTCAGGTATTTGAGAGATATGATAAAACACCACTGAAATGAAAATATTTAGCAGATTTCTAAATACCAAAATTATTAAAATGTTATCATTCTTTGAGAGTGATTATGACTGGTTTGAAAGATCAATTGTATTTAACCTAACTCCCTTGGTATGTTTTCCAAGCAAACTACATCATTTAAGGAAAGAATGCCAAGGATTGCTTACATTCATAGCTAACTCATGACGAGCTATGCAATCTGGTAGATATTTACAAATACTTTAAATGCTTGATAAACCACCAAGAGAGTATGGAGAGGCAAGAGATCGCAGACACTAGAATCTAGAAAAAATAAAAACAGGCCTACACTGCAAAGAAATAAAATAGATCACAAACACAAGCAAAACAAAACTGCTGGAGGATCTCAGCAGGTCAGGCAGCATCTGTGGATGTAATTGGACAGTCAATGAGACCCTTCTTCACAACTTGGAGTTCCTCCAGCTGTTCTGCTTTTTTTTTGCTACAGGTTCCAGCATCTACAATCGCTTGTGCCTATTCTAGCATTGAAAATCAAGCTTAATATTAAACCCCAAGCAATTGGTTACACTCAAATAAACAAGAATACAAGAATAAATTGATGAAAATAACCCTCAATGTCAATTCTGTTTGTCATTCTACCATTGGTGTCTGATCAGCCAATCTGTCTACCTTTTCTAATTTTAATTCAGATTTTTATTTTTGTTTGCTTTTTGAGTCCATTACATTCACATGCTGAACAAGGCTTTGGTTGCAGGTACTCATAGTTCTAAGACTACATAAAGCAAAGAGCTACAACATTATCCAGAAAACTCATTATATTTTATATCAAACCAAAAAAAACGTATAAACATCCTATACATGGTTAAATTTAAAACATTCTCACCAAGTACAAAATGGTTAAAATCCTATCATTTTAGTAAATAACACACTGAATTTTAGATTAATCAAAAATAAAATCACAAGAATGTGCGATTTTCAAATACCTGCCTCAAGAATTTAATTTCATCTGTAACAATGTTTGCTGTGCTTTATTGTCATGTGCTACAATGTAACATTTGACTAGGCCACTTTAAAGAGGCTTCAACCAAACCTTATGGAGAAACTGCTGTCAAATTTAGGTCTCAATGGGTAATGTTGGCTGCTTTCCTTCCCTATAGGGATGAATGAATCATTTATGTTTTTACCAGAATCCAGGAGTTTCATGGTTCCTTTTACTGAAAGCAGATTTTTATTTGTTGACTGTTATAGTTAATACTAAAATCACATTTTCAAATTGTATATAGCATATCAACGAACACAGATTCACGATGACATGCTGGTGCAGTGATAGAGTTGCTTCCTTGCAGCACCAGAGATCCAGGTTCGACCCAGACGACAGGTGCTGTCAGTACGGAATTTGTACTTTCTCCCCTTGACCTGTGTGGGTTTTCTCCGGGATCTCTGGCTTCCTCCCACACTCCAAAGATATACAGGTTTGCCGGTTAATTGGCTTAGTACAGATGTATGTTGTCCCTAGGAGAGCTTTAGGTGTAGGTGGGCCAAAAGGCCAGTTTCCACGCTGTATCTCAAAATTAAACCACACAGTGAGAATTGTATAGTCAGAACTGTATTGGCAGAAACTACATTTGGAGGAACAGCATCTCATATTCTGTTTGGCTAGCTTACAACCCAACAACACGAACAGCGAATTCTCCAACTTTAGGTACAAACTCCACAACAGAAAGACATTCTTGCCATAGAGGGAGTACAGAGAAGGTTCACCAGGCTGATTCCTGGGATGTCAGGACTTTCATATGAAGAAAGACTGGATAGACTCGGCTTGTATTCGCTAGAATTTAGAAGACTGAGGGGGGAATCTTATAGAAACATACAAAATTCTTAAGGGGTTGGACAGGCTAGATGCAGGAAGATTGTTCCTGATGTTGGGGAAGTCCAGAACAAGGGGTCACAGTTTAAGGATCAGCCATGATCATATTGAATGGCGGTGCAGGCTCGAAGGGCCGAATGGCCTACTCCTGCACCTATTTTCTATGTTTCTAACCCCCCCTCCCCTTTTCTCCCCTAACTCACCCCCCCTTCTTTCCCCTGCCCCGAGCCTTGACTGACCTTGCCCTTTTATCTCCCCACCACCTACACTCCTGAACAACCCACATCTTATCAATGCTCTAGCTACACATTTGCACTCTGCAATCCATTTGTTTCACACCTTGTGTGTGTTTATCTCTGGCCTTTGCCCAGCCATCTACCTATCAATATCCCCTGCCTGTGTTCACATATGGCATGCAACATGCATAAACCAACAACGTGTTAATGATTAAATCTATTGTTGTTGTGCTCAGAGAGGAATAAATAATGGCCAGGGAGTATAACAAATATCAGCGACTCGAATGACGATGACAGATCAACAAACACATAGAAATTAAGACACAAGAAACTGCAGTGCTGGAATTTTGAGCAAAACACAAAGTGCTGGAGGACTCAGTGGGTCAGACAGCATCTGTAGTCTCGGGTCAGGGTAAAATAGTATCTTAAGGGGAAAAAAAACGTATTAATATAGGATTGGCTGAGATAAATATCGGAATTACTAAAATGACTAATTAGTCATAGAAGACATCTACAGTGATTGAAATATGACGACGAAACAACGCGTTGCAAGTAATTTAACTCCCGCGGTCATACACGTGTCTTAATACAACACGGATTGCATTTGCTACTATAACACTTCCCGGCGGAAACTGTTTGATCTTGTTATTATTGGTGACATTTAAAACTACACTCAAAGCTTGATCTGACCAGGGGTAAAATAAATGGTAGACACGTTATTGTAAAGTTGTAAAGTTCTCCTTGAGTAGGCTAGCTCAAGAAAAATACACCTTTGTCAATTCTTTCAGTCAGCTGCCCATTTTTGAAAGAGCATGGATTTCCAGAGGGTTACACATGGATTTCCAGAGCATCGATTAATGCTTTCATTTTACTCATATCTATTTTACCAATAAATAATACATCAATTCAATACATATTATAATTCAGAACACATCAATTCCTAAGCAATAAACCTCTAGGTTCACTGCGGTTTGCGACATGGTTCCACCCTTCAATCGTATGAAATCCACACACACCGTTGACTTGAAAACATTAGCAAACATAAGTTTAGGCTGTTCTCTTTCAAAAAATATCACATATAATATTGGCCAAATTATGTACTTCGTATTTTAAATGTCCTCTGAATTCCCTTTCCAAAAAACTTTTTAACCCAGAAAGAAAAAAAATATTTCGACAATCCAATTATAAACTAAACGGTATTTCAACTGAAAACGAAAATGTAATTCGCGTGCGTGCATGGAAACACTGGTGACTTTCGTGCACAGTAAACGTTATTCCTTCAACAGAGAAATAAATGATTAGAATTTACATATTTTTATAATCAGACTTTGTGAAAGATACTGATGATGTACTGAAATGAAAAGTATCCGTTCACCAAATTCACGGAGAAAAAAATACATCTAACTCATATTATACGAATGGATTTGTTTAGAGTCTCCCCTCAAACTATTTTGCTTCTTAGGAAAACAGTTATTGGAGTGAACCTTTCAAATGCAATGCACCCTTGTCCACTGGATTTGTGGGAACTCCCAGATTTGCCTCAAACTCATCTTTTCCACCCTGCCTCCCAATGACATCACTTGCAGAGTGTACTCCTGAAGGGCTACTCGAATCCTCCTCCCTCGGTCGAAATTCAGCATCTCCCTTTCTGACAATCACTGGCAAAGAGCCTACCTGCTCAAACGCACCATTCTCTCCGTTGAAACTGCGACAGAAAGGGATGCGGGCAGGATTCCAGGCAGCCGCTTATTGCTGAGTGACCCTCAGCCTCCGCTGCTGCCTCCACCCTCTCCATCCCTGCGCTGTTAACTTTCCCACAGCCGCTGCCCACTGTCATCGCTCGCAACCCGCTGTATCTATCCGCCGGCGAACCATCCGGGCCAACGTTCCATGACTGACGCGAGCCCCAGCCAATGGAGCGGTGGAAGGCGCCTCCGCTCCCCCCACCTCGACCAATAGCAGATGGGCGGCGGGGCTAGTCGCCGATTCGTGCAACGCGAAGGCGGAATTGACGTTGGCCTGAACTGTTGCAAACATGGCAGTGTTAGCTTGTGCTAGTGGTCGGGGAAGGGGGTTTTGAAATGAAATCACTGCCCTAAACAACGTCGCTAATACTTATTTTGCTGCTCAACCATTGCACGGGTCCCGTGCTGCACTGAGATCTATCAGTCACCCCCACGACCTTTCCATTTTAACTTAATTTAACTCAATTTAACTCCGAAGAGGTAACTGGAGTGAAATGCACATCAGCTTCAAGTCGTGCAAGGAATAATTTTTGCTGCTATTTTTCTACCAACTATTTAAAATAATCCGAGCAGGCATGGTTCTTAAGAAGAAGAAAAACGCCGAGGTTGGTCGGATTATTCTGGATGACCAGAAACTTGCAAGTTTCAGATGTAAGTAAACACGTGTGAACAGCAGGGTGAATGGGGTAGACCACAATGTGGACAACTTGCAGAATTTTCTGCGCTTTAAAGGTTGAAATATATTAACTGGATTTAGAATGATGTGGTTCATACAGTGTAATCAAACTCGAAAACTTGCATTTATTTTGAAATGCCGTTTGTGCCATTATGTGCATTATGTGCATGGCACGATCCCATATTGTAACTTGACAAAGGATTAACTAAAGGTAGATACAAAATGCTGGAGTAACTCAGAGGGACAGGTAGCATCTCTGGAGAGAAGGAATGGGTAACATTTTGGGTCGAGACCCTTCTTCAGACTGATGTCAGGGGAGTGGGTGGGACAGAGATAGAATGTAGTGGGAGACAGACTGGTGGGAGAACTGGGAGGGGGAGGGATGGAGATAGACAATAGATAATAGGTGCAGGAGGAGGCCATTTGGCCCTTTGAGCCAGCACTGTCATTTAATGTGATCATGGCTGATCATCCCCAATCAGTACCCCGTTCCTGCCTTCTCCCCATATCTCCTGACCTCTATTTTTAAGAAACCTATCTAGCTCTCTCTTGAAAGCATCCAGAGAACCTGCCTCCACCACCCTCTGAGGCAAAGAATTCAACAGACTAACCACTCTCTGTGAGAAAAAGTGTTTCCTCGTCTCCGTTCTAAATGGCTTACTTCTTATTCTTAAAGAGGGAAAGCAGGAGCTATTTGAAGTTAAAGAAGTCAATGTTCAAACAGCTGGGATGTAAGCTACCCAAGCAAAATATGAGGTGCTGTTCCTCCAATTTGCACTGGGCCTCACGCTGACAATGGAGGAGGCCCAGGACAGAAAGGTCAGTTTGGGAATGGGAGGGGGAGTTAAAGTGCTGAGCAACCGGGAGACCAGGTGCTTCAAGGCGGACTGAGCGGAGGTGTTCAGCGAAACGATCGCTGAGCCTGCACTTGGTCTCGCCGGTGTACTGAATTTGACACCTGGAAAAGCGGATACAATAGATGAGGTTGGAGGAGGTGCAGGTGAACCTCTGCCTCGCCTGAAAAGACTGTTGGCGTCTTTGGATGGAGTCGAGGGGGGAGATAAAGGGACAGGTGTTACATCTCCTGTGGTTGCAGGGGAAAGTACCTTGGGAAGGGGCGGAAATCCCGGGAGAGGGCAGGGGGGGACATGCCCCCCCCCCATGTGTTGAGAGGTGGGGAACGACCCCCCCCCCATGATTTGTAATCCATATTTTAAAACTTGGTAAAAAAAACCTATTAAATATCTCCACTTTCCGAGAGACAGTGGGGGGTGGGACTGATGATCGAGGGCGCCAATTGGGTGAGAGAGACGTTGTTCAGCAGCAGGTGGGGTGGGGGGGGGGGGGGACATGATGATTCAACGCGATCATTGGAGGAGGGAGGTGGAAGTAGGGAGGTGGGACTGAGGATAGCGCGCGGTGATTGGAGGAGAGAGACATCCGTGGAGCAAAGATCGTAGAGCGGAGTTTGTATCGGTCCGTTCGCGGGGCTTTTCATCGCCCAGCGCGGCCGGCTGCAGTATCTTCCACCGCCCCGCAGTCAAATTGCTGCGTCGAGGTGATCGAGGCTCCCGATGTTGAAGCCCCCGCGAATGGACCGATTGAAGCCCCACAATTCAGGGCGGACGAAGCTGCTGTTGCTGGAGTTCGGAGTCAGTCATCAACCAGGTCAGCTCCCGATTCCGTCCACAGGGTCCATGGCCGAAGCCTTGCCTGTGTGCGCATGCGCGCTGGCCATCATGAAATTGTGGCCCCCCCATGTTTTGAGAGCGATTTCCGTGCCTGGGAAGGGACAAGTTGAGCAGGGAGTTGCGGAGGGAATGGTCTCTGGGGAAAGCGGAAAGGGGTGGTGATGGGTAGATCTTGTAAGTAGTGGGATCCCGTTGGAGGTGGCAAAAGTGTTGGAGGATTATATGCTGTATGTGACGACTGATGGGGTGGAGGGTGAGGACAAGGGGGACCTGTCCTTGTTGCAACTGGGGGAAGGGGAAGCAAGAGCGGAGCTGCGGGATCTCGAGGAGACCTGGTGAGAGCCTCATCTATACTGGAAGAGGGGAACCCCCGTTTCCTAAAGAATGAGGACATCTCCGATGATCTAATATGGAAAACCTCCTGGGCACAGATGCGGCGTAGACGGAGGAATTGGGAGTAGGGCATAGAGTTTTTACAGGAAGCAGGGTTGGAAGAAGTGTAGCTGAGATAGCTACTGGAGTCAGTAGGTTTGTAGTAGGTTGGCCAATAGTCTGTCTCCTTTGATGGAGACGGTGAAAACCAGAAACGGTAGGGAGAACCAGAGGGCCTTGAAACTTGTGTAGGAAGAAACTGTAGATGCTGGTTCAAACCAAAGATAGACACAAAATGTTGGTGGAACTCAGCGGTCAGGCAGCATCTCTGGAGAGAAGGAATGGGTGACGTTTTGGGTCGATAACCTCCATCAGACTCGTCAGGGGAAAGGGAAACAAGAGATATAGACAATCATGTAGAGAGATATAGAACAAATGAATTAATGATATGCAAAAAAGTTACGATAATTAAGGAAACACAGACAGTTAGCTGTTAGCTTGGTGAGAACAGGAACCTGGTGTGGCTTTGGTGGGGGAGGGATATAGAGAGAGGGACCACAGGGTCTACTTGAAGCTAGAGAATTCAATGTCATACCACTGGGTTGTAGGTTGCGCAAGTGAAATATGAGGTGCTGTTCCTCCAATTTGCGATTGGCCTCACTCTGACAATGGGGGAGGCCTAGGACAGAAAGGTCAGTGTGTGAATGGGAAGGGGAATTAAAGTGGTTTCCAACTGAGAGATTAAGTAGATCCAGGCAGACTGAGGGAAGGTGTTCAGCGAAACGATCTTCCAGTCGACATTTGGTCTTCCCGATGTATAAGAGTACAAGTGGACGACAGATGGCGCTGTAGACGACAGATGGCGCCGTGGACGACAGATGGCGCAATGGGCTAAGTGTTCGGCTGGCGACCGGAAGGTAGCCGGTTCGAATCCCGCTTGGAGTGCATACTGTCGTTGTGTCCTTGGGCAAGACACTTCACCCACCTTTGCCTGCGTGTGAATGTGTGTGAATGTGTGTGAGTGATTGGTGGTGGTTGGAGGGGCCGTAGGCGCAGATTAGCAGCCACGCTTCCGTCAGTCTGCCCCAGGGCAGCTGTGGCTACAGAAGTAGCTCACCACCACCGAGTGTGACTGAGGAGTGAATGAATAATGCGATGTAAAGCGTCTTGAGTATCTAGAAAGGCGCTATATAAATCCCATCCATTATTATTATTATTACATAGAAAATAGGTGCAGTAGTAGGCCATTCGGCCCTTCGAGCCTGCACCGCCATTCAATATGATCATGGCTGATCATCCAACTCAGTATCCTGTACCTGCCTTCTCTCCATACCCCCTGATCCCTTTAGCCACAAGGGCCACATCTAACTCCATCTTAAATATAGCCAATGAACTGGCCTCAACTTCTGTGTCAGAGAATTCCAGAGATTCACCACTGTCTGTGTGAAAAATGTTTTCCTCATCTTGGTCCTAAAAGATTTCCCCCTTATCCTTAAACTGTGACCCCTTGTTCTGGACTTCCCCCACATCGGGAACAATCTTCCTGCATCTAGCCTGTCCAACCCCATAAGAATTTTGTAAGTTTCTATAAGATCCCCCCTCAATCTTCTAAATTCTAGCGAGTACAAACCGGGTCTTTCTTCATATGAAAGTCCTGACATCCCAGGAATCAGTCTGGTGAACCTTCTCTGTACTCCCTCTATGGCAAGAATGTTTTTCCTCAGATTAAGAGACCAAAACTGTATGCAATACTCCAGGTGTGGTCTCGCCAAGACCCTGTACAACTGCAGTAGAACCTCCCTGCTCCTATACTCAAATCCTTTTGCTATGAAAGTACACATCTTGAACAATGGATATGGTAGATGAGGTTGGAGGAGGTGTAAGTTAACCTCCTCCTAAACTGAAAGGACTGTCGGGGTCCCTGGACAGAGTCGAGGTAGGAGCATTTAGGGACAGGTGTTGCATCTCCTGCGGTTGCAATGGAAGGTACCCGGGGAAGAGGTGGTTTGAATGGGAAGGGATTAGTTAACCGGGGAGATGTGGAGGGAACGGTCTCTGCGGAATGGGGAAAAGGGTGGAGATGGGAAGATGTGATTCGTGGTGGGATCCCGTTGGAGGTGGCAAAAATGTCGGAGGATTATGTGTTGTATGCGACGGCTGATGGGGTGAAAGGTAAGGACTAGGGGGACTCTGTCCCTGTTGTGACTAGGGGGAGGGGGAGCAAAGGTAGAGCTGCAGGGTACTGAGACATGTGTGAGGCTCACATCTATGATGGAAGAGGGGACCCCTGGTCCCTAAAGAATGAGTACATCTCAGATTTTCTAGTATGGATCACCTCATTTTGGGCGCAGATGTGGTGTAGGAGGAATTAGGAGTAGGAAATAGGGTCTTTGCAGGAGGCAGGGTGGGAAGAAGTGTAGTTGAGATGGTTGTGGGAGTCAGTGGGTTTGTAATAGACGTCAGTCAATTGTACCCTGTGATGGAGGTGAGATCAAGAAATGGGAGGGAGGTGTCAGAGATGGTCCAAGTGACTGAGTGCAGAATGGTGGTGAAGTTAATAAAGTCAATGAGTTGTGCAGAGGCTGCAGATGCTGGTTTACACTGACTATAGACATAAAATGCTGGAGTAACTCCGCGGGACAGGCAGCATCTCTGCAGAGAAGAAATAGGTGATGTTTTGGGTCGAGACTCTTCAGACTGAGAATCAGGCGAAAGGGAAAGGGAAATGAAAAGGTGGCGATATAGAACAAAGAAATGATATATTTACAAACGAGTAACGATGATCATAGAAGCAGTCCATTAGTCATTGTTCTCTTCTGTACTGTATTTCTACCCCCAGCTATTGCAACCGGTGAGGAGAACAGCCTTGTAAATCTTCTCCTGGAATGCGTAGAGTTAAAGGATGGAATAGAACAACTGCATTTACTGAAGAAGGTACTACCTTATTATTTCCATTGTTTGTGTGTCTGAACAGTAGGAATGGTAGATGAGCACTGATGGGAGTCACAGTGATTATTTTAAGATTATAGTTATATTTGCACCTAATGTTAATTCCTTTTTAACCTTATCTGCAGCTGTACTTTAAACTACTTTTTTGACGTTACAAGTTTTGAAATGTAAAAGCAAAAATGTTGTTTGCAGGATTGTTAAGTAATGACCATATATATAAATTATCCATTGCATATTTAACTCAAAATATTGAATTAAGTGAAAGACTTACTAATTGAAACATTGTGTAGAAGTATTGAGATACTATTTGAAAAATCTTCTTAGCTTTTGGTTTTCAAACGGTGTGGATTTTGTAAGTAGCAATGGCGTGTATATTTTGCTGGAATGTTTTGCCTCAACTATTTTAGAAGTTAACAATCTACTTATGTTTAATGAGCATTTTTTTATGAGTGCTGAAGATTTGGATCTAAATATTAATAACCCCTCATCAAGTACCAATTTCATTACTTACATTGCAAGTATGCGCAAGTGTACATTGTTCTCATATATAGTAATTAGTCATTGTTCATGTTCATATGTTATTCAAACATATTTTCACATGATATATTTGATGCTTTTTTAAATTACTTCCCTTCTCGCTGATAAACATATAATGAACTTTTTATCATTTTAAATGACATTGCAATGCATGATATAACCACAATGAAGGAACCTAAAATATATTCGCTCAGTCAAAGAAGTACGTCAATAGTCAGATTTATTCGTCACATACACAATGAAATGCAGTGAAATGAATTTGCCAGCAGCGGTACAATAACACAATACACAATAATTTTTTTTTAACACAAAGATCCACCACAGCGTTCTTCACTGTGATGGAAGCACAAAGTTTAGTCAGTCCTCCTCCATTTTTCCCCGTGGTCGGGACCATAAACATCCGCAGTCGCTGCTGCGGGCGGCCAGATATACAGGCAAGGTAAGTCCCGAATCGGTGCTTCCCTACTGGAGACCGCGGCTTGAAGATGACGTAGGCCGCAGGCCGGCGGTCGGAGCTCTACTCCAGGGATTCCTGGCGAGGGATCCCGCTCCGGATGGTAAATAAGTAAGTCCCCGCCGCGCCCATGGTTAGTAGCACTGCAGTCCACGGCTTCTAGATGATGTGGGCCGACGGTCGGAGCTCTTTTCCTCCGGGTTCCCCAACCAGGCTCCGGACGCCGCGGCAGCTGGAATCTCTCCTCGATGAAAAGTTCATGCTGCACCCACTGCTGAAGCTCCGGGCCCGTCTCCGGGAAATGCTGCACCAATCCTTGTTGTTAGGCCATGAGGGAGGCGACATGGAAAAGGTCGCCTCTCCGTGGAGGAGGCGACCAAAAGCGGTTCCCCCCTTACCCCCCCCTCACCATCCCCACACAAGACACACCGAGAGACATTAAAACACACATAAATGCAGCCTGATCTGCTGAGTAATTGTATTGCCCTTGCCAGTGTTCAATGCGATTTACCAACTTCAGTTCATTTTATCTATGACTTCTGTAAATCTTTCTTCATCTTTAAATTTCAGATTGGTTCTTTGTTGCGAAAGCTAGACACAAACTCTGTTCATAATTCACAAACTGACAGCTGTATGGAAATACTGGTTGCAATTTATTGGGGTCTGGAATCAAAAAGCCCCTTGAAAAGAGCAACAGTAAGGTAACCCACAGTCTTTTTTTGGCCCTTTATGTGCTTGAAGTTGCTTCATAGTTCTGCTAATAGTTTGGTGTCCATGGGGAAGAATGCACAATCAGCTGCAGTACAGTAACACACGGTAGAGCTGCTGCTTCACGCGCCAGTGATCCAGGTATGATCCTGACCTTGGGTGCTGTCTGCGTGGAGTTTGTACGTTCTCCCTATGCTGCGTGGGTTTCCTTTGGGTGCTCTAGTTTCCTTTCACATCCCAAAGATGTGTGGGTTTGTAGGTTAATTGGCTGCTGCAAAATTGCCCTTAATGTGTAGGGAGTGGATGAGGTGCGATAACAGGACAAGTGTAAGCAGGTGATCGAAGGTCAGTGTGGATGGCTGAAGGGCTTATTTTTATGCTATATATCTCCAAACTAAGGTATGGGATAAATCAAAGGGTTGGTGGTGGGGGAAAATTAGTTGTTTGTCTATTTTACTAAGGAGTGTAAAATATTGAATGAAAAATGATTTTTTTGTTTATTGTCATCCCATTAGTATCTCTGCTACCATGTCTTGTGTGGGAACGAAGGCCGATGGATGCTTGCTTTCATAGGTCTGGTGTTGAATATAAGAATCAGGAAGTAATGATGCAGCTTTATAGGACTTTAGTTAGGCCATATTGGAGTATCATGTGCAGTCTTGTTGCCCCATGACAGGTAGGATGTGGAGGCTTTGGAAAGAGTGCCGAGGAGTTTTACCAGAATGATGCTTGGATTAGGGAATATTAGCTGCCGAGATTTTCTCCTCGCAATTAGGGAATATTTCAATTGTGAACTTCTCTCATCTGCTCAGAATCTTTGTTTAAGATAAAACCCAAATACTAGAGGACATCTTGAAGGAATGCAAAGTTCCGTAATCTCCCCAGAGAGAGTCTGGAATGTCTGCTGGGTGTGGTGGTGGAGACTGTACGACAGTGGAACTTAGAGAGGCCGATGGATGATGTGCTTTCATAGGTCTGGGTGATTGCATATTGGGAGCTGAATCTTGTGTTGAAGTCATGTTCTAATGCAGATTCAGATTTTTTTTTAATAGGACTTTTTGGTTACTGGCCACTACCTTTTGGAGTATCATGTCAAAAAGAACAAGCAAAGTCTTGACTATAACCTCTGACAGCTGTAGGATGCTTTTGGTGGCTTTGGAAAGAGTGCTGAGGAGTTTTACCAGAATGATGCTTGGATTAGGGAATATTAGCTGCAGGGAGAAATTTTCTCTGGAATGCATGAGATTGCAAGGGAGACCAGATGGAAGCACACACAATTTTGAGAGGCATAGATAGGATAGACAGTCAGAATCTTTCCCATACCTAAGATAGAAAAATCAAATACTAGAGGACATGACTTCCAGTCACTTACGCTCAATGCCCTGAACGTTGAAGGCAGGCATACCTTATGCCTTCTTTACCAAACTCTCCATGATATGGTGGTGGTGCACAAGGATGGATGAGCCAGAGGTTGGCCGCTGAGGAAAGAAGTAACAATGGCATCTTTGTGGAGAATGGGACAACACTCAAGAAGGTGAAATTGTTGACAATATCATCTTCATAGCGAGAGGACGTGAGTAAAAGGAGGTCCTACTGCAGATGGACAGGGCCTTGGAGTATTTATGCAATTTGGTCTCCTAATTTGAGGAAGGACATTCTTGCTATTGAGGGAGTGTGGCGTAAGTTCACCAGGTTAATTCTTGGCATGGCGGGACTGACATGTGATAGAATGGATCAACTGGGCTTATATTCACTGGAATTTGGAAGGACGAGAGGGGATCTTATAGAAACATAAAATTCTTAAGGAATTAAGGCTAGATGCAGGAAAAATGGTCCCCATATTGGGGGAGTCCAGAGCCAGTGGTCACATTTTAATAATAAGGGGTAGGTCATTTAGGACTGAGATGAGGATAACTGATGCAGCCAGAGAATGCGAATCTTTGGAATTCTCTGCCACTGAAGGCAGTGGAGGCCAATTCACTGGATGGATTCAAGAAAGAGTTAGATATAGCTCTTAGGGCTAAAGGAATCAAGGGATATGGGGAGAAAGCAGGAACAGGGTACTGATTCTAGATGATCATCCATGATCACATTGAATGAGGGTGCTGGTTCGAAGGGCCGAATGGCCTACTCTGGCACCTATTTTCTTTGTTTCTATGTCTATGTTTCTAATATTGTTAAAAAAAAGGATCTAGAGAGGCAAGTGTTATGGTCTTAATTTAATAGAAGTGGTTTGAGGGGCGTAGGTTTTGGGACCTTTGGTTAAGGTCGGATGTGGCATGAGGAGAAGAGGTAGCAATTGAAAATAGACAATAGGTACAGGAGTAGACCATTCGACCCTTCGAGCCAGCACCGCCATTCAATGTGATCATGGCTAATGATCATCCCCATTCCTTCCTTCTCCCCATATCCCCTGTCTCTGCCATCTTTAAGCTCTATCTAACTCTCTCTTGAAAGCATCCAGAGAACCACTCCACCTCCCTCTGAGGCAGAGAATTTCACAGACTCACAACTCTCTTGTGTGAAAAAGTATTTCCTCATCTCCGTTCTAAATGGCTAACCGCTTATTCTTAGCGAAAATCGTGTGTTAGGGTCTGGCGACAAGAGGAAAAATGGCATCTGATGGATGTTCACACAGAGAAGTCTATGTGCTCTTTGTATGTTGTAGATAAGGATGTATGAGACTAGGTTTAAGATGACTGCTGCTTGTCTTTGTATTCCTTCAGACCCTGCTACTATGGGCACGTGTAGCAGGTGGGAGAGGCAGGGAATAGCTAAACTGCTTCCCCTCCATAACAATTTAAGTTTGCATCCTTGGACTTGAGTGAAGAGACAGGGGGACCATATGGTCAGAGTGCATGGTCAATTGTGGAATCTGGTGGCAGAAAACTCATAAAACCTCTTAGAAATAGTGGAGCACTGCAGGCTTCGAGTGAACGAAGACGTAGAAAAAGATTGCACAAGTATAAAATGATAATGGGCATGAAAGCCACTATTTCTCCAGGACCTGATAACCTACACCCCAAAGCTTTTAGAAAACACATTGTCATCTTGCAAAGTTCCACAAACTCCTGAATGATTCCCACAGAGTACAAGGTGTTAAACATAACGTCAATATTTAAGGGAAGACAGTGACCCATTAACCTTGCAGCAATAGTCAGTAAAATCTACCCTGAGCCCAGCACATTAATGTAATCACAAAGAATGTTACTGACTATATTCAAAACAATAATGGATAAAGGAATCAATGGTTGTTGAGGTGAAAGAGCAAGCATATCCTGTGGGATGGCAGAGTAGACATGAGTGGCCTACTACTTCTATTTCTTATGAAAATATGACAATGGACGGCACAGTGGCGCAGTTGGTAGAACTGCCTCAGTGCCAGAGACCCTGGTTCAATCCTGACAATAGACAATAGGTGCAGGAATAGGCCATTCGGCTCTCTGAGCCAGCACAACCATTCAATGTGATCATTCCCAATCAGTACCCCGTTCCTGCCTTCTCCCCATATCCCCTGACTCCGCTATCATTAAGGGCCCTATCTAACTCTCTCTTGAAAGTATCCAGAGAACCTGCCTCCACCGCCCTCTGAAGCAGAGAATTCCACACTCACAACTCTCTGTGAGTAAAAGTCTTTCCTTGCTCCGTTCTAAATGGCTTACCCCTTATTCTTAAACTGTGGCCCCTGGTTCTGGACTCCCCCAACATCGGGAACATGTTTCCTGCCTCTAGCATGTCTAAGCCCTTAACAATCTTATATGTTTCAATGAGATCTCTAAATGGTAAAATTCACCTCATTTAACTTTCTAATCCGCTCTTTGCAAGTTTAGGTAACTGTTGTATGCCAAATATCTATATTGGGCTTAGTTAAACTGCATTTGTGGTCTGGTGGCTTAAACATAGAGTGGCTCTTGTACTGTATTTAAATATTTAAAAATGAAGTACGCCCACACCAAGATGCTTATTTTTTAATGTGTTTGCACAAAAGATTTCATTCATACAGTACACTCGTGTTCTTTTGCAGTACTCTGGGCTGTGTTCCTGAAAACCTGGAGGAAGAAGTGGTTGGTTGCCTCGTCAGTTGCCTGAGGAAGGAAATGTTAACGGTGGAGAAATCCCACATTAGGAAGACGATTGACTCCATTGCAGCCTGCATGGAGAATTTTAGTCTGGGTAAGATTGGTCAATGGCATAACCTTGACTGATTTCATTCATTCATAAATTCATGTTCTAGCAGCAGAATTATGCCATTCGGCCCATCAAGACTACTCCGCCATTCAACCATGGCTGATCTATCTTTCTGTCTCAACCCCATTCTCCTGCCTTCTCCCCATAACCCCTTACACTATTATTTTACACCAGATTAATTTCATATTCAGATTGCACTTTAAAGTGCACATCCTTCTTCCATCTTGCATTGTTCTGGAGTGGAGGGGATTCGGCTAATTTTACGTATCTGTGAAAGTTTACAGCCCAAAAGGAGAGTTAAATTTTTTTTTTTAATGTTCATTTTGCTTAATCTCAATCCTAATCTCATTCTTCAATCCTCCATTCTCATTATAGCCCTAATTCAAATATGTATTCATTTTCCTCAGTTAAAATTGCACTGGGATTTGATTCAGTCAGGAGAGTCAATAGAGTTTAATTGTCATATGTAACGGCAGCAAACAATGAAATTATTACTTGCAGCAGCATAACAGGCCTGTAAACACAATTCACATAGATAATATATAATAGACAAAAGTTCAATAAATTAATAACGTCAGTACTAGTGACACTCACTAATGAAGCAATTCATGCTTTAAATACCTGTGTTGAGGACATTTTCTTACCCCACCTTTTATCCTTGTGATGGTAATTTTAAATTGGTCACCCCATCACCTCTAGTTTCTAATAGCAGTAAGAATTTTCTAATATTTGTTTTATTGGAAAGTCCTTGCGGGTAATCAAACTGGCTTTAAAAATCTGAAAATTAAAGGAGGCATAGTGCGCTGTAGATTTGGCATGCTTTAGATTTGGTATTCAGGATAGGAAGGTAGAGAAAACTGCATAAGATTTGATTATTTTTCTAATTCGGATGCATTTTTAATGGTAACCATTTTAATTTGGTTTTGTTTGCAGGTGAAAAATGCATGCAGGTGATATATCTGGAGGGTAGGTTCTACTTTACTCTCTTGGGCATGTCTTTTATTTTTGTTACAATTATTCTTCTGAGTCCTGCAGTTAGTTTAGTTTCACTGTGTGCAACATCAGTGTGAATTTTAATTTTGAGTTTCTAAATGCATTAATCTAATTATATTTGTCACTGTGTGTTTGATAGCACAACTAAAAACATAAAAACCATGTAACGTCCTGCCCCATTTGAGGTTTAACTTGTTCAGAATTATTCCTCTGCAGGCTTGGGGTAGAAAAATGGTTCCTACATTCCCTTGACATTTGCTGGTTTTGCCAAATCCATCCACCCAGTTTTAAAAGAATAACTCTTCCACTTGTTGCCAGTTTTGTCATACTGTGTTTAAAAGCTTCTTGGCTCACAGACCACAAGACAGCCAAAATATTTTCAAATGCAACCAAGAAGTGTTGTGGCAATTTTTTTTTAATGAGGGCAGTGGGTGCCTGGAAAGTACTCCCAGGAGGGGTGGTGACGGCAGATACGGTAATGGCAGTGAAGGGGCTTTTAGATATGCACATGGATATGCAGGCAATGGAGAGATATGGATCAGAGGGGTGCCAGCAGATGAGATTAGTTCAACTTGGCATCATGTTCGGCACAGACATTGTAGGACAAAGGGCCTGTTCCTGTGCTGTAGTTTTCTGTTCTAAGAATCATTTTGAATCCCCCGATAAATTAATAAAAAAATGTTTTGTTAGATCAACAGGGAGAAGCAACGAGCATTCTTTTTTAAGCTGTGGGTTTGTTAAGTGGCTATGCATTGAATTTTAAAATAATCACAAAAGTTAACTTCTTCCTAAATCCCGGTGGAGAAACGGTCAAAAAGCAGAAATTTGACTGATTTTTGGTTATTTTAGAAATTGAGGTAACGTGAGATTGCAGCAGTAACTATCTCTTCTTTTCAGTCCTTCAGTTTCTGCAAACAGCACTGCTCGACTTCAAGTTGCAAAATAAGTGAGTTGGTTAAAATTAAGGTTGTGCTAAATAATTATTTTAAAGGTGGTTTAGCTTATTCTGAGTGTTAGTCAAAAGTCTGCTTTGTCTGTGATTTTGGATTGTAAAATTATAGAACTGATTGATAAAATACTTGCATGCTACACTCACTTTGGATGCTGCCTTCAAATTAAATGTATTTAGTAGTGTGAAGTTCCATGTTTCATGCTGCAATAATAGTCCAACTCGAATCGCTAAATATATTGTACAAGGCTGTGTGCCGGTGAATGTTCAGTGCAGGCCCACCACCGATTTTTCTGGCATCCTTGGTTCCAGAGCCATCTGTTTTAGCAGGCCATCAGAAGTCACAGCCTCCGGGAGGAGTCCAACACTTCTGGACCAGTCCACCTGGGCTGCCAGGGAACCAAGATAATGGTCCGCAAAATCAGAGTCGGCAATGGGAATAAACCTGCTGGCTCCGGCCAGGCCAGAGTTCCAGAGCACTGGCCGCAGAGGACAAATTCAACCCATGGATCGGCATGGAAGTGCTGATGAGGTCAATATCGGCAGCCTCACATGGCCGAGGAATCACATTTTTGGGGGGACTTCCGAGGGGGTGGGGGGTGGCGATTTCAAGGTGACTCTTGTAATTTTGGCCGGATTAAAGGAGGGCCTCCAGTTGCCAGTAAAATCGGTGGTGGACCTGTATTTATGTTGTCTCTATACAGAAAATCAAGATTATAGTTTCACAGGTTTGCACATTCTGTTCTGTGGTTTTATTCTGTTGATTCAAATTATTCTGTTGGTTTTTCATGTTCCATGTTTATTGGCGGGCCTGTCATTTGCTTCATATATTTTTATCTAAAACAAAACATTGCCAGTATTGCACATCTATTAAAGGTCAAATATTGAATGACATGAGCATTTTTTAAATATATCGCATTTGCGTAAGGTGGTTTAATTTAGAATCACGTTTCCTTTCTTTTACCATTCTAATTTCTGATACAATCGTGCGAGGAGCTGTAAATTTAGCCTTTGGTTCATTATTCCATGGAACCGCTTTTGCAGACTTTATTAAATTAATGTCCTTTGCTTAAAAAGTTAGCACATTAGCACAGTGGCGCGGCGGTTGAGTTCTGCCTTACAGCGCTAGAGACCCAGGTTCAATCCTGACTATGGGTGGTGTATGTACGGAATTTGTACAGTTTCCCTGTGTCTACGTGGGTTTCCTCCGTGTGGTCCGGTTTCCTCCCGCAGTCCAAAGACGTACAGGCTTATAAGTTAATTGGCTTTGGTAAAAATTGTAAATTGTTCCTAGTGTATGTAGGATAGTGTTAGTGTGTGGGGTGATCGCTGGTTGGTGCGGAATCAGTCAGCCGAAGGGCCTGTTTCTACCCTGTATCTCTAAACTAAATTATTCTCAAAAAAGTGCACTTTCATATAGAATGGAACTGATGCTCAACAATGCTGAGGACTATATTATACACTCTCTCTTCTCCTTTGTTCTACCGATTACACTTGAGTTTGACTGGATTGTATTTATGTACAATATTATCTGATCTGTTTGGATAGTATGCAACACAAAGCTTTTCACTGTACCTTGGTACGCGTGACAATAAGAGACCTTACCCTAAACCTAAAATTGTAACTTTGCTTTAGGAGCCTTGGTGGGCAACACATTCTGCAGAACAAGCTGATGTACGATTTGCTGCTAGCCTTAAAAACGTCTATGGTCCTTGTTCAGAAAGTTCAAGGCAAAATACATGGCATTTTCTGTAAAAATCCTGATCCAGCTCTCTGTGAATGCATGTGTGGGCTACTTGCATCCTTTACTGATATAATCATCGATGGTAAGTTTATCAGAAACAAATGTTGTTCCATGCAAGGCAGTGGCTAATGTGTTTATTAATTGAGTGCAGAAGATAATCTTTGACATTGCAGGCAAATTGCATGTTTTCTTTATACTAACCCTTCTCATCCTCTTAATTTCTAAGTTTAAAATGACATCTGATCTTACTGAAATTGGTTTGGGAAACAAATGTATTATTTGTGTTTCTTCTGCACTTCAGGAAATTTCTTACAGAACGTTCAGAGTTCGGCTGGGATGGCTGTGCTACTGTTTATCAAGACTATTGTGGAACGTGATGAATTGTTACCAAAGTTGGTGAGTGGCACTATTCTCCAGAGCGAGAGCATTCATTCAAGTTAATTATCATTAATTCCATTTTTCTTTTGCCTGAGACGCAGTGCTAGAAATATTTAACCTGTTATGAGACCAACAAAACACAAAAGCAAACTGCTACGAGTGTCTGAAACTAAAACCAAAAAAAATACTGGAAGTATTCAGTAAACCCATGCAGTATCTGTAGAGAAGGAAAGAACCAGATTAATGTAAGATGCTCAAACAGATTCCAAGTACCATTGATGGTTAAATATTAAAGAATAATTGGCAACATTTAACATATAACATTAATTGATGTTATTTTTATGGCTTTGGGTGAAAATTCACAGGGCGATTTGAATTCCAAATTTGTGATTTTGGAAAAAATAGAGAGTACATTTTTTCATAAATGATCAAAACGTTGTCTCCAGTGGCACTTGACTGCATATTTCCCTGAAATTTTAATTGGATCCTTCAGAATAATTTTACATCTGGCTTCAATTTAGCCTCCTAAATTTGTGTATTTCTCAGGATCTGGGTGTCACTGGTCAGGCAAGGCCAGCGTTTATTGTTCATCTCTAGTTGCCCCTGGTGGATGTGTGTCACTTATTTGAGATTCTCCTGGTGAGGATTCTCCACCAATGCTGTTGGGCAGGAAATTTCAGGATTCGTCTAATCAAATCCCCCTTTAGCACCTGCGTAGTATTTGAAGAAACCAATTGAATCCAGAAATGGGATTTGAGGTTTTTTAGAAAGGCTCCTTAGGTAACAATTTGTCCTGTTTGAAACAGTGCTGTTAATTTTAATTCCACAGGATAGGTGAGAAATTGTCAAAGTGTAAAGAATAGGGCAACAGAACTCTTAGCTTTTTTTATAGGCTTTTTGATTTATGAGTGAATGGGAGTTGTCATTCAAGGTTACTGCTAAGACTCACAAATGCTTCAGAGGAAGCATTGTACACACTGGGAGGAAAGGTTTCATGGCCTTGGGAAGCTAGTGTGCTGAAGGGGAAGTAGGTTGCCATGTCCAAGCTTCTCTTCCAAAACCACTAACTATCACCAATAAAACTATTTTTTTATTTTAAATCAGAAGAAAATCTGACCTGCTGCTAATGTGAAAACAGAACATGCTGGAAACACTCAACGAGTCAGTCCACACCTGTGTGAAAAGAAAATTTAATATTTCAGCTTCTAGAATCATAGTGATACAACAATGAAATAGGCTCTTACCTGTGCAGACCAAGATTCCTCCATCTGCACTAGTCCCACCTGCCTGCATTTGGCCCATATCCCTCTAAGCCTTTCCCAGCTAAGTTCAAATCTATATTACTAAAAGTCTGTTCTTGACCACTTCCTGTTGTTCTGTATATTGATTTTAGAAAAAAACGATGCCAATTGGGGGACCAGCCCTCCCGTGTGAACATGGGATCCAACGGGTCCCACTTATTCTAGTATATTTTAGATGGTGCTATAGAACCTGCCTCAACTACCTCCTCTGGCAACTGATTCCACATCTCTGTGTGTGAAAAAGTTCCCCTCAGGTTCCTATTAAATCTTCCCCCCCACCCCTCACTTTAAACCTATGTCCTCTGGTTCTTGATTCTCTGCCTCTGGGCAAAGGTTGAAGATGTGTCCTCCTTCAGCAGCCAGCCTTTCCAAGAGGTAATTTTTCAGTGGGTTTTGGAATGTTATCTAAACAATTTATAAAATGTGTACATCTTAACTGGTTCACCTTCTTATTTTAAAAGGTTCACGATCTGCTTTTTAACTCCACAAAAAGAGTTCATGATGCACCAGGATGGCTTGTTCAGAGTTGTGGGGGACTTTACAGAGCTGCACCTCCTGATGATGCAGTTCTTTTCCTCATCCAAGGAACGTTGACAATGCTAGACTGGGGCAGTAGGAGCATGAGAGATGGCGGTGACCAACTCTTGCTAGATATATTAACCACTCTCTTGTTACTCAACACCTGGTAAGCATTCAATCCACGAGAAGTACTGTGCTCTAAGCAAGATGTACTCAAGTATGTTATTGATACAAATTTGTCATTGAAGTTGTGGAAGTACTGACTCTTTCTGTCTTTAGAAAATACAGATGAGTGGTTGAAGTTGGGTAGGCGCAGTTGTAAAGTTGCTGTCTTACAGCGCCAATGACCTGAGTTCGATCCTGTCTACGTGTTTTGTCTGTATGGTGTTTGTACGTTCTCTCCGTAACTGCATGGGTTTTCCCCAGGTTCATACATGATAGATGAAGAATTAAGCCATTCGACCCATCAAGTCTACTCTGCCATTCAATCATGGCTGATCTATCTTTCCCTCCCAGTGCAATTCGCCTCATAACCCCTGACTGGTGCTCCAGTTTCCTCCCACATTTCAAGGACGTACAGGTTTGTGGGTTAATTGGCTTAGGTAAAAGTTGCAAATTGTCCCTAGTGTTTAGGATTGCGTTAGTGGATGAGGATTGCTGGTCGGCGTGGACTTGGTGGGCCGACTGGCCTGTTTCCGCGCAGTATCTCTAAACTAAAAAAGTAAACTGAAGTTCTAACATTATCTACAAGCTGACTTTATTACAACATGTACTGATCTATTAAATTATTCATTGGGAGATCTTTGAATTAGAAAGCGCATAACTGTGGCTGCAGTTATTCAGAGACACTTCCATCCCCACCATCTTTACTTCATACCATACTGGCTGACTACATAAATTTAGAAGGTTCATTTTTTTAAAAGAAACTTGCAATATTAATGACCATAATTTAGTGAGAATTTGAACCAAAAAATCGGAATGCTAAAGCTTTGTGCACTGTTGTAGTGAATTTTGTTTTAATGAATGCATATGTTAGTTTAAACCAAAGATAGGCAGACAGCTGGAGTAACTCAGCGGGACAGGCAACATCTCTGGAGAGAAGGAACAGTGACGTTTTGGAGCGTCTCGACCCGAAAAGCCACCCATTCCTGAGCTGAGTTACTCTGGCCTTTTGTGTCCATCTACAATTTGAAGTAGTTGCTTCCATATCCGTCCACATATTTTTGTGTTGTATTTTTGTCACCTTGCCCGATTATCCTTCGGAATCTTGCTTAGAACAGGTTATTTCAGCTAGTCAAACTGTCTGCAAGAGATCCTGTCCCATTTCCAAGTTTTCTTCCTCTGCTGAATGATCTCGGTGTGTAAATGAAATTGAATCTCCAATTTAAAAATCATTTGGGACTTTACTTCAGATTTGTGTTTCAAATCAAGAATCGAATTATTAAAACACTGCAGTCAACTTGGTGTGGAGTTAAATTTGGTCCGTGGGGTTTGTAGTTCTGGTTCAAATCATTGTCGTATTATTGCTTGCATTTCTTCTCTACTCTCACCAAAGTGAACAATTTATGGTGCATTTGTTTAGCTGTGCAAATGTTAGCCCTTTGTTCATTTCGAGTCATTCAATGCTGACCAAATTGCATGTTATTGTACTCTGGAGCATAAAATGGCAACAAATACACGTGCTCTGGAATTTCATGTCAAATTCTGCAGGACATCTTATTGCTGATTTTCATTTCATGTTTTAAGTGAAGTCTAAATAGATTGTAAAGTCGGGTTAACAATTCCATAACACTCAAACTTGCTCAGTAATCTCAATTATATAATTGCTACTTCAGCTGCAGATGTGTTCCATATAATAAGAGTGTAGTAAAATATCACCAACAAGACTAAATCCTAAGAATATTCACATCCTTTCATTAGCAGCTACTGTTGATATTGAAGGTGACACAGAGGGAATATAACTTGGGTATTCAGGTAATAAAATTAGGCTGGAGCCAAGAGTCTGCAGATGCTGGAATCTTGAGCAAAATTCAATGGGCTATGATTCATAAGCTCTAGGAGCAGAATTAGGCCATTCGTCCCATCACGTCTACTCTACCATTCAATCATGGCTGATCTATCTTTCCCTCTCAATCCCATTATCCTGCCTTCTCCCCATAACCCCTGACACCCTTACTAATGAAGGATCAGGCTCTGTGGAAGGAATGTACAGGTGAAGTTTAGGGTCGGGACCTTACACTTTATTTGCAAAATTACTGGCTTTCTTCTTGCTTCTGTGAACCTGCCAGGTATTACAACTTGTATGGATTGGGTTTGGTGAATGAGTGTGCTGTATTTTATTTGTATATGTACATATTCTCCTGTTGTCACTCATGTCTTTTTGTTTTAGTTTACAGGAACCCAGTATGGCATTGTCGGTTTCCAGAACTCTGAGTTTTTGGACAACATCTGCATTAGATGCTCTCCAATCTGACTCCTGCTCCCAGCATTTGAAACATTCCTTGAATGGAAACTCTGAATTCATTCAGAAACTGCTAGGATATGTTTGGACACATTTGGAACATCCTTTGGATGCATTGAGATATCAGACTAAAGCTATATTTAAAAACATTTTAAAGATTCACCAGAAGACCATTGAAGGTTCAACTGAAGAGACAGATTTATTCTTCTTAAATCTGACACAGAGTTTGCTGGATTTAGAATGGCACATCAAAGGAAAATATATTTCGCTGAGCTGTTTAGTAGAATATTTGGGTACTGATTATATACTAGCCGTCGATGACTCCATTCCTAAACAAGTCTTAGGGATAATGCATGAGCAGTCATTAGCAACATATGCAACCGATTTATTGGAAAAAATGTTCATCGGTCATAAGAATCAGTTGAATTCTTCACCCCAATCAAGCAATTGGATTGAACAGTGGCACAAAACCTGGGTCTTGCCATTTCTCATGGCCTTGTGTGACGAGAAGTCCAGCCAAACAACTGCCATCATTGACCACTATCTTCCCAAGTTATTGAAGTGCAATCCAGACAGCCTGACCTATATGATCGAAGAGATTCGCTCTTCTGACAAGGCTGGTAAGAACGGTGAGTAAGAGAAATGAACAAAGCTGATGATATTTACACTGACTGGATGAATAGAATTTTTCTGTGTTTGCTGCTTAACCAACTAAGTTTTTAGTCAGCGTCTTAGTGTCATACAACATGGAAACAGGCCCTTCGGCCCAAAACTGTCCATGCCGAAGAACATGCCCCATCTACACTAGTCCCACCTGCCTGTGCTTGGCCCATAATCTGCTAAACCTATCCTATCCATGTACCTGTCAAATGACTATTAAATGTTAGTATCTGCCTCAACTACCTCCACTTGCAGCTCATTCCATATACCCACCGCCCTTTATGTAACAAAAGAAAGGTTAACCCTTGGGTTCCTATTAAATCTTCCTTTCCCCCACCTTAACCGTATGTCCTCTGCTGCATATTTCCTTTTACTTATACGTGATTTACCTGTTCATTACCTTTTTTCCTGAAATAAAACACATACTTTTTTGAGGGGGCGGAAAATCTCTTTGAACAAATGTTGGTTATTTAACCCTTTGTGCAAACCTTATCTGCATTTACATTTTAAGTTCAATAGCCGAGTACCATTTATTTCAAACATATACCAGGTCTACTCGGACTTGGTTTGTAATAAAGAATTGCTGGAAGTATGGAACAATTGATCAGGGTCGGGAAGAGAAAGCAAACTTAAATTATAAATGGTATTTGCCACCAGAAAAGGGATTAGCCTGACTACATCTAAAGGTAGGGCATTTGTCCTCCATGCACGCTAAAATAAGTTGTTTTTGTGTAGTACATTTTCAATGTTACATTGCAGCATGAGCTTCTTGCTTGCTGTTTGTATTAAAATGAACAAATTTAACATTTTCCTTTCATTAATATCCATCCAATTTGATTCCTCTGACTAGTAACTTCTTGAAAGAGTAAAACATACTTTAAAGACAGTGCTCCAGTGCAAAACTAAATAAAAGCTTCCTTTGTAAATGGTGAACTTTTTTATTAATGTATAAAGTTAAATTCACCACATAGAAGATGCGGTCATGAAAGCACACCGACGACTCAATTTCCTCAAAGCACGAAGGAAGTTTGGCAGGTCTCCAATGACTTACCATGGTCCACAAATGCACCATAGAAAGCTTTCTATTGAGATGCATCACAGCTTAATTTGGCAACGGCCCTGCACAAGATCACAAGAAATTGCAGAGTTGTGCATGTAGTCTGGCCCATCACGCAGTCCAGCCTCCCCACCATCAACTTCATCTGCAGATCATGGTGCCTTGGGGAAAGCAGCCAACATAACCAAGGGCCATTTTCACCCTGGTTATTCAGTAAATGGGGCTGTCCCATTGCGGCAACCTAATTGGCTAGTTTAGAAGAGTTTGCCCTCGACTCATACTCGCAGCATGGTTGATACGAGGTCCTAGGAGGTCTTTGTAACTCTCCTTCATGCTCGAGAGTAGTCCCCGCGTACTCGAGGCCTCAGGTAGGTCGCGGCGTATTTTTCAACATGCTGAAAATGCCCGCTAGTAAAAAAAAGGTCTCCATGGAAAGAAATCGATCTTTTTTTTACTCGTAGGTTTAGTCGAAGTAGGTCGTAGTAGGTCGGCATGTTAGTCGTAGGTAATCGACGGTAGTCGAAGGTAGTCGTAGATAGTCTTGTGCGTTGTCGAAGGAGGTCTTTAACATGACACTTTCAAACTCTCCTAAACTCTTCTAAACTCGCCAATTAGGTCGCCACAGTGGGACAGCCCCTTAACCGCTTCTTCCTTGCTGTTATCAAACCGATCAGCGGTCCTCCCGTAATCCAGAATGTTGGTAGGATCTCCCAACCCCTACGTAATTGTGCACTTCGTACTTTTTATGCGTCCTTTTTCTTTAACTGTAGCACTATCGTGTTGCTATATTCTGCACAATTCTATTTTTCCCTTTGCACTAATTGTTGCACTTGTGTATGGCTTGATTGTACTCGTGTAGAGTATGATTTGACTCGATAGCACGCACGTTTATCACTGTATCGCACTTCAAGTGACAATAATAAACCAATACCCGTAACATCACAGAATATTAGCAATTAGCAATTTCTTGTTAGAAATAAATATTTAAAACTTTGCAGCAAAATAACTGAACTCACCTGGTGGCACGGTGGCGCAGCGGTAGAATTGCTGCCTTACAACGCCTACAGTGCCAGACACCCGGGTTCGATCCCCACTACAGGTGCTGTCTGTGCGGAGTTTGTACGACCTTCCCGTGACCTACGTGGGGTTTCTCTGAGATCTTCGGTTTCCTCCCAAACTCCAAAGACGTACAGGTTTGTAGGTTAATTGGCTTGGTATCAATGTACATTTTCCCTAGTCTGTGAAGGATAGTGTTAATGTGCGGGTATCACTGGACGGCGTGGACTCGGAGGGCCGAAGGGCCTGTTTCCGCACTGTATCTCTAAAACTAAAACTTAGTTTTACAGCTGGGAATGTTTGTTTGTAAATGAACAGCTCAAGCGACGATCATGATTTTAAGCCTCACTCCAGCAATCTAACAGACGATCTATACTAAGACTTCTACTGAGGGCAATGCAAAACTCAAGCTCTCGTGGAAAACATTCCATGACCCTGTTCTTGGCAAACCTATACCTCGGTCTATGGCACTGAAATAGATTGTTTTACTATTATTTGCTGTTTCTGGGTTTGTCCTGTGCGTAAGTTGGCTGTCACACTTCCCTGCATATTACATCAGTAGCTGTACTTCATGTGTCTTTATTGACTGTAAAGTACCTTGGGACAAATTGAATGTGTTATTAAAAAATGCAGATTCTTTATTGTTTCTCTTCAAACAATATTCCTGCCCAGGAAAAAAACAAATGATTTATACATCTCCACATGCTTTACTTTCACATGCTCCATAGTGATAACCAGTGTGTTTTATAATCATTTTTGCAATTCTGTTAATTGATCAATTTTTCTTTTTTTTTTAAATGACTTCAAAACCATAACATAGATACTGTCTTCATCGGCTTTTCCTATATTAAAAAAATATAAAAGATCTGTGTTAGTGTGTGGCAGGAAGGTTCAGCATTTAATGCCCATTCCTATTTGTCTTGCCCCATCTTTTTGAACTTCAGAAGTCTTTTTATTTGGTCAAGGTATCTCCAAAGCATTTTTAGGAAGGGAGTTCCAGGATTTAGATTCACTGACAATGAAGGAGTGGCAATATAGTTCCAGAATGATGTGTAGGTTGGAAAGAGACATTCAGCTAGTGGTGTTCCCATGCACACTGCCCTTATCCTCCTTAGTGGTATTGGGGGCTTAGGAGGTGCTGCCAGAGTAGTCTGGGTGAGTAACTGCAGTGTATTTTGCAGATGGTGCACATTACAATTTGTGTGGGATGATTGTGGAAAGAATGCATGTTTGATTCTGATTTCTAGTGGCATTTGTGCCTTCTCCCTGTTCCCTGCATGGATATGCTCTCTGTTATTTAGTTTCATCCCACAATATGTATGATTTGGTAGGTTAATTAGACAATAGGTGCAGGAGTAGGCCATTCGGCCCTTCGAGCCAGCACCACCATTCACTGTGATCATGGCTGATCATCCACATTCAGTACCCCGTTCCGGCCTTCTCACCATATCCCCTGACTCCGCTATCGTTGAGAGCTCTACCTAACTCTCATGAAAGCATCCAGAGAATTGGCCTCCACTGCGTTCTGAGGCAGAGAATTCCATAGATTCACATCTCCCTGGGTGAAAAAGTGTTTCCTCATCTCCGTTCTAAATGGCCTACCCCTTATTCTTAAACTTATATGATTCACTAAGATCTCCTTTCATCCTTCTAGATTCCAGTGTATACAAGCCCATTCTCTCCATTCTTTCAACAATACGCAGTCCCGCCATCCCGGGAATTAACCTCGTGAACCTATGCTGCATCCCCTCAATATTAAGAATGTCCTTCCTCAAATTTGGAGACCAAAACTGCACAAGTACTCCAGGTGTGGTTTCACTAGGGCCCTGTACAACTGCAGAGGACCTCTTTGCTCCTTTACTCAACTCCTTTTGTTATGAAGGCCAACATGCCATTAGCTTTCTTCACTGCCTGCATTACCTGCATGCTTACTTTCAGTGACTGACGAACAAGGACCCCCAGATATCTTTGTACTTCTTCTTTTCCGAACTTGACACCATTCAGATAATAATCTGCCTTCCTGTTTTTGCCAGCAAAGTGGATAACCTCACATTTATCCACATTAAACGGCATCTGCCATGCATCTGCCCACTCACGCAACTGTCCAAGTCACCCTGCATCCTTATAGCATCCTCCTCACAGTTCACACTGCCACCCAGCTTTGTATCATCTGCAAATTTGCTAATGTTACTTTGAATCCCTTCATCTAAATCATTGATGTACATTGTAAATAGCTGCGGTCCCAGCAAGAATATCCTTCCTTAAATTTGGAGATCAAAACTGAACACAATATTCCAGGCGAGCTTTGCGGTACCCCACTAGTCTGAAAGGGACCCGTTAATCCCTACTCTTTGTTTCCTGTCTGCCAACCAATTTTCTATCCATGTCAGTACCCTACCACCATACCATGTGGCTCTAATTTTGCCCACTAATCTCCTATGTGGGGCCTTATCAAATACTTTCTGAAAGTCTAGGTACTCTACATGCACTGGCTCTCCCTTGTCCATTTTCCTAGTTACATCCTCAAAAAATTCGAGAAGATTAGTCAAGCTGATTTCCCCTTCATAAATCCATGCTGACTCGGCCCAACTGTTACTGCTATCCAAATGTGCGGCTATTTCATCTTTTATAATTGACTTCAGCATCTTCCCCACCACCGATGTCAGGCTAACTGGTCTGTAATTCCCTGTTTTCTCTCTCCTGCATTTCTTAAAAAGTGGGATAACATTAGCTACCCTCCAATCCACAAGAACTGATCCTGAATATATAGAACATTGGAAAATTATCACCAATGCATCCACAATTTCTATAGCCACTTCCTTAAGTACCCTGGGATGCAGACCATCAGGCCCTGGGGATTTATCAGCCTTCAGTCCCACCATTTCCTGCCTAATGTGAATTTCCTTCAGTTCTTCTGTCACCCTAGATCCTCTGGCCACTAGTACGTTAGGGAGATTGTTTGTGTCTTCCTTAATGAAGACGGATCCAAAGTACCTGTTCAACTTGTCTGCCGTTTCCTTGTTCCCCCATAATAAATTGGCTGCTAAATTGCTCTTGTTGTAGGTGGGTAATAGGAGAATTAGAGGGGGATGTGAGAGAAAATAGATTGTAAGAAAATAGGTCGCTAGAAAACAAGTAGTAGCACCGTGGCACAGCTGTAGAGTTGCTGCCTTGCAGTGCCAGAGACCCGGGTTCAATCCTGGTCATGGGTCCTGTTTGTTTGGAGTTTGAACTTTTTCCCTGTGGCTGCATGGATTTTCTCTGGGTGCATAACTACTATATGGGTGATTGCTGGTTGATGCGGATCTGGTGGGTCGGAGGCCCTGTTTCCATGCTGTATCACTAAACTAAACTAAATGGGTACAAGGGACTCATGGTATTGGTCTGAGAGTCAGCAGATACTTGGTGGGCTGAATGACTTCTTACATCATAAACAAAGATAGAAGTAGACTGAAACAATTTGGGCTGTTATTCACCGACCTGGTTTCCCCATTTTGTGAGAGATGTTTTCACATTCTTTGTTGATACCATGTGATCTCAATGTGCCTGTTCTTAAAAGAGGGATTGTATCTTTTGAATGTCCTAATAGTCAATTAAATAGTGACATGTTTCGCATGAGGAATATTTATTTTATAATGTCCAACTTTTTTTCCTTTCAACTTTCCCCAAACTGGTTTGATTGATGAGTCTTCATGCCATTAAGCAGATTGCTTGGTTTGTTTCCTTTAGGTGCCCTCAGCTGTAGAGGTGCTCTCGGAGCATTGATGACCTGCCTGAGAACAGCTCGAGCTCAGGGACTCTGGAGTACTGAGGATAAATCTACATGGGACCAGCTGATACCTGTCAGCCTGATAAAACAGGCTTTGGTTCACAAACATGAACAGGTATGAACAACAATCTGAAAACTATTTTTTGGGGATCTTGGATTAAACAGCCGACGTTTAGTTTAATTTAGAGCTACAACATGGAAACAGGCTCTTCGTCCACCGAGTCACATGGATATGCAGGGAGTTGAGGGGTATGAATCGCGTGCAGACAGAGATTGGTTCAACTTGGCATTATGTTCAGCACAGATATTGTGGGCTGAGGGGTCTCTGCCTGTGCTGTTCTGTTGTATGTTCTAATAGATGATACATGTTGGCGGCTGATGTCCAGGTGGTTGACAGTTCTAATATGTATAATTAAAAGAAGAGTACTTGAATGTTTTATGCTTTACTGATTGTAAGTTCCCCTCAGAGGTTCCATTACATCATGCAGAGCTGCCAAGAAGTACGGATTTTCCATATTTTGTACAGAAATGCAATTAGAATATGGATGTACAGTTTTGTGTTGTTAAATACGGATTTTAAATACGGAATTCAGTTCAGTCTGAAGAAGGTTCTCGACCAGAAACATCACCCATTCCTTCTCTCCAGGCTGCCTGTCCTGCTCCAGGTTTAAACAACGCTGTCAGTTTAATGCGTGGGAATTTAAATGAAGAGCTGTCGGCAACAGCGCTATGGGTTCTAAAAATAACGCTACCAGCTGGAGCGATATGGGCTTTACACATAGAACTATGGGCTTTACACATAGCGCTATGGCCACAGCGCTATGGGTCACAGACTGTTCAGGAAAATTCTCGTATAACAATGAGTCTTTGGAATTCTCTTTCTCAGTGGTAGTTGACCCTTTTATTATTTTTCAGGCAGTGGTAGAATTCCAGATCAGCCTAGTGGTGAAATGTTACCAGTGGGATTGCAGTTACATTGGGATTGGCCTTGATTTTACAGAATGGTGGGTGGGCTCAGGGAGGGGTGGAGAGAGGGAGAGGATGGAGAGGGGAAGGAGGGAGGGAGAGAGGGTGAAGGAGAGAGGGAGAGAGAGGGTGGAAAGGAATAAGAGAGGGAGGGAGAAAAAAAAAGGAAGGAGGAGAGATGGAGGAAGAGAGAATGTGGGTGGGAGGGAAAGGGGGAGAGAGAGGGAGGGATGAAGAAAGGGAGAGAGAGAGAGTGAACGAGGGAGGGAGAGGGAGGCTTCAAAAAAGGCTTCTACATCATCATCTAGTGCTAAAAGCAGGAAGCAGCCATTCAAACAGCAGTATACAAAGAGATGGCAATGAATACACTGTCAAGTAAGGTGCGTAGAAGAGATGTCAATTTGTAGCAAAGTTATACATTCTTGTACTCTTACATGGGTATGACTGCACATAAAAAATAACTTTTTTAAGCAAAATGGTACCGCGTAAAAATACTGATTTCCTCGGCAAAATACTTTTTTCAGGTACTAGAATACTGAAATGCTCTGACAAAACTTGGCAGCTCTGCATCATATATATGTGTTAAAAAAAAAATTTAAATCTCATTTGCCCCACTTTGCTCCTTGCAAACCAACAAGGTGGTGTCCTGCATTAAAGCATTGTAACATAAACAAATAATCGTTGTTGTAGACTGCTTTGGAGGAAGAGGTGAAGGAAAGATTACAAAGTATGTCATTTCTTCTTTTAGTACTTTGTTAGCCATCACTCCAGTTTCCTGTCTTAATAATTTAATCCTAGATTTTCTTTAACCCTTGATTCACTTTGTGCCTAAAACAACAATCGCTCAGAGTTTTAGGCACACTATTTATTGAGTATCCATAACCCTAAAGAAAATTTGATAAAATAGTGATCCTGTCATGGTATATTTACTCTATCGTTCAAATGCCAATTCCTAATATAGGGACATTGACTCCAAGATTTAGACTACCTCTGCCCTGCTAGATTCAAAGTATTCAATATCTGAATTCTGTATTTTAATATCATATCTTCCAAACTGCAGCAAACATAGACTAATTTAACACAAACTCTCCTCAAAGAACGATGCTCTCATTGGGTTCTAAGAGCCAACATAATATGATCTCTGTTCAAACCAAAGAACTTTCAGAACACTCCATCTAGGTGAAGTAAGCCCTTTCTCGGGTTACGTGATCAATGTGTACAGAGTACCCTGGGTGTAATCTCATTTAGTTGCAGCAAACCTTTTTGTACACTATGATTTTCTTGCATATTACACAGAACTGTTTTTCACTGTATCTAAAAGGTTATCTTAGGCAGGTACATGGATTGGGTAGGTTTAGAGGGATATAGGCCAAAAGCATGCAGGTAGGACTAGTATAGATGGGGCATGTTGGTCAATGTGGGCAAGTTTGGACAAAGGGCCTGTTTCCACGCTGCATGAGTCTAGGTACACATGACAATAGTAAATCAATACCATGCTTGCACCAACCTTAAATATAAGCAAGCATCCCATATGCTTTCCTGATCATTTGCTGAATGTCTGTTAATTTTCTTTGATTTGTGCACTAGGGTGATCACTCGGTTGGCTCTTTGAAACCCAGCATCCTTTGGAGGAAAAAAATACTAGTTTTCCTTCTTTCCTTCCAAGCAAATGACTTCATATTTTTCCACACTGTAATCCAGCAGTGACTTTTTTACTCAACCTTTCTTAAGTGGTCTTTCTTATTTTGCAGTCCCTACCTTCTTTATAATGCTCATTTCAAGCTGGCTTTGCAGCGTTAGTTTAGGTCCCTTTGTTAACCTCCAGTCCCAGAAGCCACTCTTCAATTTAGAGATTGTTGGAAGATCAAAATAAATCCATCCTTATTGCTGGGACATATTTTATTAAACATCGCTGACCATCAGGCACAGATAATTTATTATCTCCTAATCCCATTAAGCTGCTGTGTACCATTTCATTACTAATGAATGAGTAAGATTCTCCAACACTGCCACTGCATTATTTGAGTTCTCTCTGGTGAAAACAACACAAAATATATGTTTTAATGTTGCCTCCATTTCTATAGTCATCGAAACATACAAACTAGGTGCAGGAGTAGGCCATTTGGCCCTTTGAGTCAGCATCGCCATTCAATATGATCATGGCTAATCATCCAAAATCAGTACCCTGTTTCTGCTTTCTCCCCATATCCCTTGATTCCGTCAAAGGCTAGAGGCCTTTGATAAATCAAATATGTTGTCACAATGATCCACGATTGCATAGTTACCATTGCTGATTCTTTTTTTTCCAATTCCAGGTTTATTAGGTTAGTTTTTCCCTCAATCTATTCCCCTCCATCAATTTCCCTCCTGGGATAAATAAAGTTCTATGGTATCGTACTGTTTTCCCAACTGTAAATTCTTATATTGCCGGGTAGGAATTGAACTGTCACATCAAAAGTATCTTGCAGGCAATATCTAGACAACAATGCTGTTGCGCAAAAAGCATGCTCATTTATAATTGTCTGTACTATTTACTAATCTGTCATAGCCTTTTAATGAAACCTCTTCAAAACATCCTTTATACTTTCGTAAGGTGGCATCAGTTATCAAAACTCCTAAGTAATATTATTGGCAGGAAGAGAGGTTTGCATTTTTATGGTTCCAATAGTTAACTCTCAATTTTTCTTAGCTGGCAATAGCTAAACAAAAATAAATTGTAGTTTGGAAATAAGTATTGTGACTTACATTTTCTAATTACTACGTATCAATGTTGCTTAGACTACTGATTATTTTGGCTTCACTGTGAGAAGGGATGAAAATGCTTGAGGATGGCACAGAATTGGCTGCAGCTCACATTGCACTTCCCTGTTTTGCTTTTGAATTGTATAATGGGCACATATCAAGTGCTGGTCAATGTAGGTGAAATGAAGGTAGCAGCTTTTGTGACAATGAAAGGCACAGTATTAAGAGGAACTCGGAAATAACAAAGTTACAAAACACATCCCATTCTGTTTACAGGTCCGTTTAGATGCCTTGGGTTTGATATGTGAGACAAACCGCACTACAGAGATGGTATCTCAGCGAGAGATGGACTTGGTAAAATTCTTCCTTCCGTATAACCTGAACAGTCAGTTTCCTGCCATAAGGCAGAAGATTGTGTGGGTAATGAGAAAGGTCAGCCAGTTTTGATTCTCCTTTCACCTTCTCACAACATTGCCGCGGTATGGAATTTGTTTCAAGTATTTTAAATACATTCTTGATATTTAAATATAACTTGCCTCTTTCAACAATCTTTGATGCAGCTCTTCTACAGGATAAGGGACAGTTCCCAAATACTTTATAAACAAACTCAGGCAATTAATAGGCAGAAGAACAGCGGATGTGAAGAAAAAGCAAATAATCAGGATCCAGAAACTCAGCTTCAACAGTACAAGGTACAGAATAATTAGTTAATAAAAAGCTCTACACTTAGAAATAAATAATTGATTGGTTTGTGTGCTATTATAATTGAATATTTAATTGGTGTAAATAGTGCCATTGATTATTGCTCTTTTTAAAGAATCTTCTGGTTCTTTGAATAACATTTTTTCCAGTATAACTGTGTTCACTTTAAGAACAAAAGTATAATTATTGAAACATAGAAACATAGAAATTAGGTGCAGGAGTAGGCCATTCGGCCCTTCGAGCCTGCACCGCCATTCAATATGATCATGGCTGATCATCCAACTCAGTATCCCGTACCTGCCTTCTCTCCATACCCCCTGATGCCCCTTAGCCACAAGGGCCACATCTAACACCCTCTTAAACATACCCAATGAACTGGCCTCGACTACCCTCTGTGGCAGAGAGTTCCAGAGATCCACCACTCTCTGTGTGAAAAAAGTTCTTCCCATCTCGGTTTTAAAGGATTTCCCCTGTTTCCTTAAGCTGTGACCGCTGGTCCTGGACTTCCCTAACATCGGGAACAATCTTCCTGCATCTAGCCTGTCCAACCCCTTAAGAATTTTGTAAGTTTCTATAAATCCCCTCTCAATCTTCTAAATTCTAGAGAGTATAAAACCATCATCACTTGAGAGACATACATCCATACCTTGATCTCATCTTAAATATTGAATAAAGAACTTACTCAAGAACGAGAGGACATAGGTAAGAGGGGAAAGATTTAATAGGGATCTGAGGGCCAACTTTATTTACACAAAGGGTGGTAGGTATATGACATGAGCTGCTGGAGGAGGTAGTTGAGGCAGGTAATATTACAACGTTTTAAAAATATTTGGACAGATACTCCATTAACCATTTCCTCAGCCCATCTGCAAACGTACTATTCTTATCCAAATCATTGGATGACAAACAGCAATGAACCCAGCACTGAACCCTGAGGCACAGCTCGTCACTGGCCTCCACTTTCAAAAACAACCTTCCACCATCACCCTCTGCTTCCTTTCATCAAGCCTATTTTCTATCCCTTCAGACTAATTGTGGGGTGAAGAAAGAATCCTGGGAGAGAGGAGAGGAGTAATATTAAAATATCATCTGATAGTCTGGAAAATCCACTTGTCCACATCACTAATGTCCCAAATATGCTGCATTAGCAGAGTTTTACTTAAACAAATTTGCACAGAAGCTTTGAATTTGGTAAATCGTCTTTCGACAGGTGATAAGCATAACAATGATAATAGTCTGAAGAAGGGTCTCGACCCGAAACATCACCCATTCATTCTCTCCAGATATGCTGCCTGTCTCGCTGATTTACTCCAGCATTTTGTGTCTATCTTGGAAAGTAATGAAGATATGCACGGTTGCAACAGTAGTTCATCATCACTTGTGTTCAAGAAGGAACTGCAGGTGCTGGAAAATCGAAGGTACACAAAAATGCTGGAGAAACTCAGCGGGTGCAGCAACATCTATGGAGCGAAGGAAATAGGTGACGTTTCGGGCCGAAACCCTTCTTCAGACTGATGGGGGGTGGGAGTAGAAGGATGGAAAAAGGGAGGAGGAGGAGCCCGAGGGCGGGGGCATGGGAGGAGACAGCTCGAGGGTTAAGGAAGGGGAGGAGACAGCAAGGGTTAGCAAAATTGGGAGAATTCAATGTTCATGCCCGCCGGACGCAGGCTACCCAGGCGGAATATGAGGTGCTGTTCCTCCAATTTCCGGTGTTGCTCTGGCAATGGAGGAGACCCAGGACAGAGAGGTTGGATTGGGAATGTGAGGGGGAGTTGAAGTGCTGAGCCACCGGGAGTTCAGGTAGGTTCTTGCGGACTGAGCGGAGGTATTCGGCGAAACGATCGCCCAACCTCCGCTTAGTCTCACCGATGTAAATCAGCTGGTATCTAGAGCAGCGGATGCGGTAGATGAGGTTCATCATCACTTGCTGACTAACTTGTACATGGTTGATGATCCCTTTAACTGGCACTGATGGGGCCTCCTTCATGCTACATAATGTCTCATTCTGGATTCCTCAGAGCATTTGTGATACAGGTGCACAACCTTTTATCCGGTGTTCCAGAAACCGAAAAGCTCCGAAAACCGGCCATTTTTTCCAGATGTCGTCTGCGCACCAAAGCTCGCGTTTGGCGCCAAACCTGACCCAAAACGACCCACGGTCAACCCAGGTCTGTACTACTGTAGCTGCTGCCTCCTCCCTGGAGACCGGGAGACGCTTAAACATCTGTAAATCATTGCTTAAATGTTAGTCAGTTAGTTTGGAGGGCTTTTATGTGAAGGGGGTTGAAGGGGTAAACTTTAATTCTTAGTCCCCTACCTGGTCGGAGAGGCGGGGAGCGGTCAATGCCTTACCGGGTCGCTGTGCAGTAAGCTCCGCAGCGCTGTGGCCGGTGGGGCCGCGGGCGGCGCAGGTTGTAGCTCCGACCCCGGCAACTCTACCCCTGGCTGCGAGGCGCTCCAAATCCAGCGCGGCCCGCGGCCGGACGCCCCAGCTCCGCGAATGTCGGGAGTCGGCGGCGTCGCAGCGCTGGGATACCAGCGGGGAGCGGGCAATGCCTTACCGGGTCGCCGTGCGGCAAGCTCCGGAGCGCTGTGGCCACCGACACACAACATCGCGGAGCATCGCTGGATTTGGAGCCGTGCAGCCAGGGGTAGAGTTGCCGGGGTCGGAGCTACAACCGGCGCCGCCCGCGGCCGGACGGAGCCCCCAGCTCCGCGGCTCCAAATCCAGCGACGCTCCGCGAATGTTGGAAGAAGGCGGCCACAGCGCTCCGGAGCTTGCCGCACGGCGACCCGGTAAGGCATTGCTCGCTCCCCGCTGGTATCCCAGCGCTGCGACGTCGCCGACTCCCGACATTCGCGGAGCTGGGACGTCCGGCCGCGGGCCGCGCTGGATTTGGAGCGCCTCGCAGCCAGGGGTAGAGTTGCCGGGGTCGGAGCTACAACCGGCGCCGCCCGCGGCCGGACGGAGCCCCCAGCTCCGCGAGGTTGGGAGTCGCCGACCAGGTAGGTAGGGGACTAAGAATTAAAGTTTCCCCCTTCACCCCTACACCACCACCACCACATAAAATCCCTCCAAACTAACTGACTAACATTTATGCAATGATTCTCCCGGTCTCCGGGGAGGAGGCAGCTGCTCCAGACTTTTCAAACCGCCCGCGCTACCTAATCTACCTAATCTACGCTAAAAATCTTCCATTCTGAAATCCGAAAAAGTCCGAAATCCGACAAGTGTCTGGTCCCAAGGCTTTCGGATAAAAGGTTGTGCACCTGTACCTTAATGTTTGCTCCTTTGTTTTGCAGTAGAAATAAAGAATATTGTCAAACTGCCATAATCACAACAAGGCTGACTGAGATTAATAATTATTATTGTAACTCGTGCGTATTAAAATTATTATAATGACAAAAGTATTATTGAAATATAGGATCAGTTCAGTTTTCATGCAAATACTTTTTGTATTTCAGGATTTTTTGATGTGGGTGTGTGAACGATTATTCCAAGCTCTGTTTCCAGGTGCTTCCTATCCGAGCAATTTCATTGTCTTGAGTCTTTTGGGAATAATTGCTGAACTTTCTGACGATGCAGAGGGTAATTTTTTTTTTCCCCACTCACTCATCTTTCGTTCCTTGTTTTGCCCATAAGAACTGCCTTCATTTATCATGGTGTATTCACACTCATCTTTCTCTCCTTGTTTTGACAACTCCCTTTGTTTATTGTAGTGTGTCCCCACTAAACTGCAAGCCAACCTGTTTCTTTTATTTTATGTGTTGATGTATTGTACGCGACTCTTTCCTTTCTGGTGATGCTCCTCTTAATTTCAAAATAACGTTTAACGCAAATTTTACCAAATGAAATCCACCTACACCTCTTTGTCCTCGTGAACCAATGCTCTACCACAACATCTTTTGCTGTCGAAAGTCATTGAATATTTAACCATCCCTGCATAATTTGAACATGATTTTGGTGAAATTCTTTTATCACCTCTGAAGATCCCATTACACACTATATGAACAAATCTATTAATATGTGGCATTAAAATCTATACTAATAGTATTGTAATTCTGTTTTGACCCTGAATTGTGAGGTGCGTTAAGTATACAGTGTACCGCAAATTATCGATGCAAAACAGCAATCGTATTTTTAAAATGAACCTTGTAGAAACTTTAATAACTGCACTTTATTCCATACTGCTTTTTGACAGGTCAAACTTACAGAGTGATACAAATAACTGATGCCATGCAGCCTGCCTATTCTGATGCTTTGTTAGGGTGTTTGAATAGCACCTTCGAGGAAGTTAAATTATTAGCCTACGATCTTATGAGGAAACTTCCAGCAACGCTTTTTGGACTGCAGGTAGTAAACATAAAGAAAAACTTTGGTTGTTCTTGCTATATATACATTTATGTATTTATATCTGTGTGCGCATAGGTATATAGTATATATCTGGCCTAGGTCAATTGTGGTTTTATTTCTTGTAACCTGTCTCATCAATCACACTTGAATGTTGCAATGTACGTCATGAAAAGTGAACTGATAACATTGCAGTGAGACAGCACGACCCAAAGCAAATGATTTTAACAGAATTAGAAAAAGGAAATGACTGAGAATTTGTTCTTAATTTTCCTTTCTATGTTGCTAACTTTCTTGATAGGTCCTGAAAAAAAAGATGGAATATGATCATGGCTGATCATCCAACTCACTATCCTGTACCTGCCTTCTCTCCATACCCCCTGATCCCTTTAGCCACAAGGGCCACATCTAACTCCCTCTTAAATATAGCCAATGAACTGGCCTTAACTACCTTCTGTGGCGGAGAATTCCAGAGATTCACCACTCTCTGTGTGAAAAATGTTTTCCTCATCTTGGTCCTAAAAGATTTCCCCCTTATCCTTAAACTATGACCCCTTGATCTGGACTTCCCCAACATCGGGAACAATCTTCCTGCATCTAGCCTGTCCAACCCCTTAAGAATTTTGTACGTTTCTATAAGATCCCCCCTCAATCTTCTAAATTCTAGCGAGTACAAGCCGTGTCTATCCTGTCTTTCTTCATATGAAAGTCCTGACATCCCAGGAATCAGTCTGGTGAACCTTCTCTGTACTCCCTCTATGGCAAGAATGTCTTTCCTCAGATTAGGAGACCAAAATTGTACGCAATACTCCAGGTGTGGTCTCGCCAAGACTCTGTACAACTGCAGTAGAACCTCCCTGCTCCTATACTCAAATCCATACATTTACCATTTTCTCAAGATCTCCTGAAATAATCCACAACTTGAATGAGAATATGTCCATTAACAATGTTTAAGAGTACTTGCATTGTTTGGTAATAGTTTTCTGGATAATTAGTATCCAAATTAAATATCTCCATGCAAATCACAATGACAGCAAAGGGTGGCACAGTGGTGCAGCCAGCGTCAGAGTTGCTGCCTAACAGCGCCAGAGACTTGGGTTCGATCCTGACCATGAATGTTGTATGAATAATTAATGAATTAAAATTAAAAAAAATGATTGGCTAAGTATGTATGCATACAAGGAATTTGCCTTGGTGCTTTGCTCGCAAAAGGACAAAAACACGATATACAGCAGACAATTTAAAAATATAACATTATAATTGAAACGTGAAAATAAAGTACCAGAGTAAAAAGAGGCTACAGACTTTTGGCTGTTGAGTAGAGCTACTGTTCGTGGGAAGAAGCTGTTTTTATGTCTGGCTGTGACGGCTTTGATAGTCCCGAGTTGCCTCCCAGAGGGAAGGGCTTCAAAGAGTTTGTGGCCAGGGTGAGAGGGGTCAGAGATGATCTTATCCACTCGCTTCCTGGCCCTTGCAGTGTACAGTTCGTCAATGGGGGGAAGGTTGCAGCCAAAAGATTTCTCGCCTGATCGAACGATGTGCTGCAGACTCTGGATGTCATGCTTGATGGCTGAGCTAAACCAGACCTGATGGAAAAGGTGAGGACAGACTCTATGATGGTCGTGTAAAACTGGACCATAATTGCCTGTGGCGGGTTGTATTTCCTCAGCTGCTGCAGGAAGTACATCCTCTGTTGGGCCCTTTTGACTCCTTGTGGAGTCGATGGTGGCCCCCAATTTAAGATCCCTGGAGATGATGGTTCCGAGGAACTTAAAGGACTCCACAGTTGTGATGGTATTGTGGTCATTAAGACCAGTGATCCTTGGCTTGTCTATGCAGACCAATCCTTGGTCAAACCTTTGGAATATGGGAGGAAACTGAAGCATCTGGGGGAAACCCACACGGTCACAGGAAGAATGTACAAACTCCCTACTGTGGGGAGTTTACAAATTCAGCGTGGAAACTGGTCTTTCACCTCACCCAGTCTACACTGACCAGCGATCATCCCGTACACTATCGCTATCCTGTACATTACGGACAATCAACACTTTTACCTAAGCCAATTACCTTACAAACCTTTGGAATGTGGGAGGAAACCGACATATGGGAGGAAACATGGGGAAAACCCACACGATCACAGGAAGAACGTACAAACTCCTTAATTGGCTTTGGTCAAATTGTTGATTGTCCATAATGTACAGGATAGTGATAGTGTATGGGATGGGCTGAAGAACCAGTTTCCACACTGAATGTCTAAAGCAGCTCAGCCAGAAACTTACTGATGCATGGCTTATGAGATATGTCTTATTTGCTGGTCACTATACACATGTATCATTGTTTTTAACAAAATCTGGCATATTTCACTTTAGTGACGTAGCAAATAGCATGCAGTTGATCTCGGTAGTTTTTTTGTTGGGTTATCCACTTCCTTTGAATTCAACATGTACAACTGATATTACTACAACATTCAAATCCTGGCAACATGACCCACCGATGAACTGTTAATTAACTCCTGACCCAGGTTATTAGCATTATTCAGCTATAGAATTTCCACAGACTCTCACTTCTGACATACTTCTGATCTCGGTGTGTAGGAAGGATCTGCAGATGCTCGTTTACACTGAACATAGACACTGGAGTAACTCAGCGGATCAGGCAGCATCTCTGGAGAAAAGGAATAGGAACCAGTCTGAAGAAAGGTCCTGACCTAAAACGCCACCTATTCCTTTTCTGCAGAAGTGCTGCCTAACCCACTGGGTTATTTCAGCATTTTGTCTGTATCTTCTGATCTCCGTGTTGGTTCTCGTATCAAGTTGGTCTTGGATCTTGTGTGCAAACATTAGTGCCACAAACGTTTAATTTAGATCAAACGTGTATTTGATTATCCTGTCCGAAACATTCATACTCAACAGCATTAGATATGGTGTCGTTTTAAGTGATTACTATGGCTTTGCCTTATGGCTGGAGTAGTTAATTAAATGCTGCTCATGTTCCTCCATCTTGCAGGACGGTGAGAAACTGCACACACTTTTGCAGGCAGCTTTGGACTTGTCGACCAGCACGAAACCTTATGACTGCGTTACTGCTTCCTACCTCTTTACCCTACTGGTACAGCAGAAGGGTTTCCTGCTAGCTCTTCACGCTTGTTCTTCCAAACAACAAATGACTGATGACCAATTTGATGGCCTCAGCAAGGCTGATGGAAAGCAACCAGATAAGGAAACTGTAGAGACCAATATTTTAGAAGGTCAGTGCTGATCTACAATTCAACTCATTGTTTCTGGTAAAATCCAGCCTTGATATTCTTCAATTTCTTGCTTTTGCATTGCGCAGATGACCAATGTTTATTGTTCTTGCTATCTTGTGAAGCATTTCCTGCACTGCTTAATAATTTGAATGCATATTTACAATAGTTTGACATCTCCTTAAACTCTGGTGATAAGAGTAGTGGGTGCTCCTCAGTTGCCTGTTGATGGACGTTGGGATTTGGGTACAGGGGTGTTATTATCTGCTTCCATGTTTTATATAATCTACGTCCACAAAATAACCTTGCGGCCTCCCACTTCTGAGGGGATTCAGCAGTGTTACGGGTGTGGCTGGATGAAAATATTAGGAAAGGTTGTCAATGGCAGATCTTGGATTGGAATGATTAGAACTGTTGTACAATGTGGTCATGCATTTTGCATGCTAATGTTAAATCTTAAGACTGGGAATGTAGATAGAGCAGGAGCAATTATGTTTGGGTGTCTGCAGAGCTTCAAACACCTTACCCTGGGAACCATCCTGCTGCAGTGCCTTCAAGGAATGATTCCATAATTTTTAACATGATGAAGGGGATAGTCCTTGGGTGCAGTGCTTGTCCAAACACAGCCTGTCTCAAGCTATATAGTCATGATCCTAAACATCTTGCAGGGAAACCAAGCCTTCAGTGGCACCAAGGAGTCAGGGATAGGATGGCCAGACTTTCATTTCTGATAATGCACATTTTTTATTCACCTTCTTTTCCAATTCTGTGACAGCCTACAGTGCTGTTGAAAGAAGTAACAAGTCTGTCCCTCCAGGAATTGCAACCCACCTTCAAAGCCAGACCATGAGGAAAAAGAAAGGTACATGGGCCTGCAATAGATCAGTGCCAAACAATGCAGGTGCCGACTTCCTCTGGCAGCTTGGTTCCTGTACACGTCACCCTCTCAGTGAAAAGGTTGCCTCTTAGGTCCTTCAATCTTTCCCTTTTCACCTTTAGCCTGTGTCTCTTTTATTGACTCTCCTACCCTGGGGAAAAAGAACTGGCTATTTGCTTATTTGTCACATATACAATACAATAAAACTCTATAAGGTCACCACAGTGAGTCCTCCTATGCTCTCCTCACAAAATGATTGCTCAATGGTGAGTCTGTACTCCCTTGTCTCTTGCTTTATATCTGATTGATTGAATTGATCCCCCCTCAGAAGAAGTGAAGAACAGCACCTCAAATATTTTGCTTGGGGTGCTTGCAGCACCCGCAGTATGAATCCTTGAGAAATGCCTAACTTCAAGTAACCCTTGCCCCTCTCTCTCCATCCATCCCCCTCCCTAGTTTCTCCAACCGTCCCTGACCACCCCCCTGATTAAATACTATCGCTGTATTCTTCCTTGTAACTTCTCCTAGCTAACAATGACTATTCTACACCTCCCCTTGATCTCCATCCCCCGACTTTGGCGTGTCGTTTCCCCCACCTTGGCCGCCCTTATCTTCTGTGTCACCCTCTCCCTCAGTCTGAAGAAGGGTCTGCCCCCGAATTCACCCATTCCTCCTGTCCAGAGATGCTGCCTGTCCTGCTGAGTTACTCGCACATTTCCCGTGCTATCTTTGATTGAAAGATGCAGCATGGAAACAGCCTCGTTCCACCCTCGGGGTTGGCCTCCTCATTGATCACTTCCCAACCTCTTCTATGTTGATCCCACCACCCATCCACTTCCTCCACACTCAGCAACAATTCCTGACAGGGTGCTCTGCCTACAGACCCTCTTTAGGATGTGAGACTCCATTTAGGCCTCAGCGCAGAGGAGAGGCAGACCAAGGGGAGAACATGGAAAGGTCGTACAGACCCCGCCCGAAGGTTAGGATCGCAAACTGTTTCAACTCCCCCCCCCTGTGAGACCCCAGCCCCACGAAACATACTCGTTGATAAAAAACTAAACTAACCAAACAAATAAACACCATGGTTGCACAAAGACAACGGGACCGCCGGTAAGCCGCTGCAGCCAGAGCCGCGCCGCCACTCCGAATGTGCACGATGCCTGTGTCTCTAGTTTTAGACTCTCCTACCCTGGGGAAAAGACTGGCTATTTGCCTTATTTGTGCACGTTATTTTATAAACCTCTATAAGGTCACCCCTCAGTCTCCTATGCTCTAGGAAACAAAATGATTGCTCAATGGTGAGTATCTGTACTCCCTTGTAAATGTGCTTTATATCTGATTGATTGAATTGATCGAGCCTCAGAAGAAGTGAGGAACAGCACCTCATATTTTGCTTGGGCAGCTTGCACTCCAGCAGTATGAATATTGACATGCCTAACATCAAGTAACCCTTGCTGTCCCTCTCTCTCCATCCATCCCCCTTCCTAGTTCTCCAACCAGTCTGACTGTCCCCCTGATTAAATGTTATCTTTGTATTCTTCCTTGTAACTTCTCCTAGCTAACAATGATCTATTCTACATTTTTCTTGATCTCCATCCCCTATGTTGTGTCGTTTCCACACCTTGCACTTCCATATCTCTGTGTCACCCTCTCCCCTCAGTCTGAAGAAGGGTCTCAACCCGAAATGTCACCCATTCCTCCTGTCCAGAGATGCTGCCTGTCCCGCTGAGTTACTCCAACATTTTGTAGTCTATCTTTGATTGAAAGATGCAGCATGGAAACAGGCATTGTAGTCCACCTGGTTCACACTGACAATTGATCACTTGTTAACACTAGTTCTATGTTATCCCATTTTCCCATCCACTTCCTCCACACTAGCAACAATTTACACAGGGTAATTAGCCTACAGACCCACATCTGTAGGATGTGAGACTAAACCAGAGCACCCAGAGGAAACCCAGGCGACCACAGGGAGAACATGGAAACTCCACACAGACAGCGCCCGAAGTTAGGATCGAACTCTGGTCTCTGGCGCTGTGAGACAGCAGCTCCACGATCATACTCGTTGATATTGAGCTTTCATTCACGTGACACACCCTGGTTGCGTTACTATTTTGCTGTGTTTCTGTTTTTGCCACTTGGAGCAGTTATATTATCTTGACCAGACTGCTGCTCTAATGCTGATTAGCTCTTACTTCTGAAGTTACAGTCTGGAGCTCAATGGATGGCTTATCACGGAGACAAGCTCTATAAACAGTGACAAAAAACAGAACCCAACAGTACACTTTTACCAGCAAGTTATTTTAATCATTTGGGGAAAATGGTCATAAATGATTTTTGAAATGTTCTAACTCCAGCGATAGTGGCTGTTTAATTTAGTGAATGTTCCTCGTGAGGAATGCGGCTGCACATTTTTGGCAGCATTTGAATTCTCTTCTTAATGATCATTTAAAGCAAAATCTTACCTCGTATATCAGTGCTAAGGTTCTGCAATGTACAGAAGTATTTCAGAAATGCAAGAACAGAATCATGAAAAGAGTTTTGGGAAATCCATTGTGGATCAACCAAATGTACAGAAACATTCAAGCACTTTTATGCAGAATGGAAATGACTTTTGAATTAGTATAATGGGTTATTTATTAATTTTTAAAAATGTAATCTGCATTAAATTTTCTCCTCTAACTTTACAGTTATTAAGTACCTGGTGAACTGTTTGTCAGATGAGATCAGACAGGCTGCAAAATCTCTGGTGCACGCGGCAGCCTCCAACCCCTTATATGGAAGAGTACATTGCATCATTGGAACTCTGCAACAACTCTCTCTGAAGTAGGTCATCTTGTTTATGAGTACCTGCTGGGTTGTCACATTCTATTTCCAAATATATATATATATCTATCTATATTTAAAAAATCTTACATCAGATTTATGTCCTTTGGTAACTGCTGACATTTTCAAAATCTGCTTAGCAATGATAACTTTAAAAACTGCAGGTGGTGGTGTGATAGCATTTATAGTGTACCATGAACTACAGTCCTACACTATATAGCCTTGTTAGGATGTCCCTATTATATACCACTGAGAGGCAATGCAAAATAAATGGGTAATTAACCAAGTATCTTTCTTCTTTCTTGTCGTTCCCTTGCCCCCCCCCCCCCCCCCCCCCACATCCCCACCCACTTTCCACATCAAATTTAAAAAAAACGCAATTTAAAGTGTTCAACTTCAATAAATGGTCATGAATAAAATTGTGTGACCTCTGACTTGTTGCTTCACACAATGGAAGATTTGCTACTTCAGTGGAACTGTTATGTCAACTTGATTTTTGTAACTGCTCATATCTAGCCAAGCTTACTACTTGTGTGCCAAATGTGGTGAATTTACAACATCCCTATTGTGTCCCAAGTTGAGCCAAATATTAACTTGGTCACCCTTTGTGACCATTAAAGGCAAGGCAGACAGACATAAAGCTACATCCTTACATTGATGTCATGTGGTAGGTGGTGCCTGGTCCTCTAGTTGTAGCAAACCCAATCAACAGCCGAATGGAGGAATGCTACCAGTGCATCATATAACTATTTGTCATTTATATGATACATGTGCTTTTTGTAATTTACTTTAAAGTATGAGTTGTAGAGAGCTCAAGTTAATATTTGGACACTCTTATAATGGGCAGATGTGAACATGTACCAACACTATTAGCTGACTAAATCCTTAAATACTCACAAACCGCTCATGGCTTGATTGTTTATGAAAGGCAGCTATTCTGTAAACAGTAATCGTGCATTTCAATTTTTTTTCCAGGTCCGTCACAAAAATAGCAGAATGGCGGCAGGTTGTAGAAGGGCTGATTTCAATGGCCTTTCATCTGTCGACAGTGGTGTCTCCTATTTGTCAGAGCTCCTCACCAGAAGGGCTAATTCCAATGGACGCAGATCTCGGTAAGCTATTGCAGTTAATACAGGAAGAAGCTCAGTGCAACACATTAACATTGCTAGTCAGTGGCAAACCATCAGTACTTACAGCTGCCCTTATAAACCCTGCCCACTAGATATAGTGATTTTTTGCTGTTCCCAGTGTAGATTTAGTCAGGTGTCAGGGGAAACCTTCTGCATCTAGTTGCAGTGATGCCATTGAGCAGCAAAATACAAATAATTTACCAAGGACAGGTAAACCGAGCTAACGTGTTTTTGTCTGACAAATAATGATTACATGGGACTTTAGAGTTCCAGCGCAGAAACAGGCCCTCCAGCCTACGGAGTCCACGCTAGTTAATGATCACCCCGCGCACTAACACTATCCTGCACACTAGGGACAATTTACAATTTTACCAAAGCCAATTGACCTACAAACCTGTACGTCTTTGGAGTATGGGAGGAAACTGCAGCACAAGTTAGAATTAGGCCATTCGGTCCATCGAGTCTAGTCCGCCATTCAATCATGGCTGTTCTCTGCCTCTTAATCCTATTTTCCTGCTTTCTCCCCGTAACCCTTGACACCTGTTCTAATCAAGAATTTGTCTACCTCACCCTTAAAAATATCTACTCACTTGGGCTCCACAGCACTCTGTGGCAATGAGCTCCACAGATAGCCTCCTTTTGTTCTGGTATTTCATTGTATTCACATGTTTAAACAATAATGTTTTTTTCTTAATGTTTTAATGTTTTATGTTTTATTCTTGATGGTTTACTGTATGTCGTGTTGATACTTGCGAGCGGAGCACCGAGGCAAATTCCTTGTATGTGTACATACTTAGCCAATAAACTTATTCATCCATTCAATCATTAACTACCCTCTGATTAACTACCCTAACTAGCACCTGGAGAAAACCGGGTCTCTGCTGCTGTAAGGCAGCAGCTCTACCACTGTGACACTGTGCCACCCCTGAAATTGAAAGTAAGGCAGATGTTGTTTTTGTTTAGTTTAGAGATACAGCGCGGAAACAGGCCATTCGGCCCACCGGGTCTGTGCCCGCGGCGACCAGCGATCCCCACATATTAACAGTATCCTACACACACTCGGGACAATTTTTACATTTGCCAAGCCAATTTACCTATAAACCTGTACGTCATTGGTGTGTGGGAGGAAACCGAAGATCTCGGAGAAAACCCACGCAGGTCACGGGGAGAACGTACAAACTACGTACAGACAGCACCCGTAGATGTGATCGAACCCGGGTCTCTGGCGCTACAAGCGCTGTAAGGCTTCAACTCTACCGATGCGCCACCGTGCTGCCCTCTGTTTTGACACCGTGAAAAACTCTAATGATTTAAATAATTCTTGTTTTTAAGATCTCAATTTTGAGTTAACATTGAGAAAATCAAAATCCGTGAATATAACTTTTTAAAGTCAGAACTAGTAGTTATGATTTTTGAGTGCTATTTATGCTTCCTTCTCATGCAATGTGCCATCGCATGCTCAGGGGTTTTTGCAGGAAAGGTTTATTGATTCGACTGATCATGCTGCGGAAGGCTGCAAAATAGTCTATCCTGTGGAGAAGCCGTTTAGTCTAGATTTCTCTATTTAACGGCTACTTAATAATTCAGAAGTTGCAGTCAGATTTCCTCCTTTATTCTATGGTAGTGATAAATGAGGATCCCTGAATTCTCAATGGTTTGCTGAGTCCAGTGGTCGCATTTAAAACTTCCTATTTGGGCACGACTGCTACACGGCATCAGAACAAAGCGTTAAAATATCTGCAGAGCTTTACTAAAACCGAACATATCATAACTAACAAAACACAAACTATGGGATTACAACTAAAAGACTGAACACAACTAGCAGACAAAAGACCTTGGACATTTAACTAACGGCTTTCACACAGAAGACGCTGCTGAAACCAGGCTTCCTTATCTACATAGGATGATCAGGATGTATAGAGTACCTTCATATCATTGAAGTGATGGTGTTCAAAGTACTTTTAGGTTCTTATCTGATGTAACTTTGAGTTCATCAGTCTGAAGAAGGGTCTTGAGCCGAAACGTCACCCATTCATTCTCTCCAGAGATGCTGCCTGTCCTGCTAAGTTTTCCAGCTTTTTGTGTCCGTCTTAGCTGTTCTTTGGCACTGTCTTCGGCAAACCCGTTCTCAAGCAGTTAATGCCTTTTTAAAGCAACTAATCCCATCATTTCTAGACTAGCCTAGATTTTGGCAGCAGAGTGGCACAGCAGTCGAGTTGTTGCCTTACAGCGCAAGTGACCTGGGTTTGTTCCTGACTGCGGGTGCAGTCGGTATGGAGTTTGTACGTTTTCCCTGTGACCTGTATAGGTTTCCTCTGGGTGCTCCTCCCGGTTTCCTCCCACATTATGTACGGAGGGATTCCTGGTTGGCGCGGACTCGGTGGGCCAAAGGGTGCTTCCACATGTCTAAAGTCTAACCCCATCAATTCTCTGTAAGCCACAGCAATAACATCATTGAAAATTACACAAAATGCTGGAGTTACTCAGCGGGTCAGGCAACATCTCTGGAGAAAAGGAATTGGTGACACCTCAGGTTGAGACTGAAGTCTGAAGAAGGGTCTCAACCCGAAAGATCACCTATTCCTTTTCTTCAGAGATGCTGCCTGACATGCTGAGTTACTCCAATATTTTGGGACTATCTAGCGTGTAGTTCCTGACTATCATTATTTCCGTTCTAAATGTCAAGTTTTATTGAGTGAGGACCTGCTTTAACTGCTCTTTGAATTTTTCTATTTGGTTTCTCCTCTGTAATGGATAAACATTCTGAAGAAAGATCTTGATCCGAAACATCACCCATTCCTTCTCTCCAGAGATGCTGCCTGTTACTCCAGCATTTAGTGTCTATCTTCGATTTAAAGCAGCATTTCCTTCCTACACGTGGATAACCATTTGCTGGATTAACTCAGTGGGTCAGGCAGCGTCCCTGGAATACATGGATGGGCGATATTTCGGATTGGGACTTTTCTTCAGGCAGTTTGCCCCAGCGATTCAGATTGATTGATTCAGAGTGATGGTATTATGTTTCCTAAACAGAGACGGCTGAAAACTTGAATAAGATTATAAGTGAAATAAAACCACGGGACACAAACGATTACTTTGCACAAGTGAAAGTGATGAAAAGTGATGAAGACAAAGAAACAAGTAGAAATCTTCCTGGAGACGGCAATCCTGCTGAAGATTTAAGCATGACAATGACCGGTAACAAAGTCAAATATCCTTCTCAGCGTTTATTTATTAATCTTTCAGAACTCGTATGAAAGTCTTGCAAAAACAAATCGGGGGCAGTCAGCACTGAATGCTGCCCAAAAATCAGTTCTGATATAGCTTACAGAAGAGAGTTGATTAGAAAATAACTTGAGAGAAGCATTTTTGATTAACAATGAACATTGTAACAGCCAAGGTTTATTTTAAAGGACAGTTGTTAAATTACTGGACTAATGATTCAAATTACTGGACTCGTGATTCAGAAGTTTGGGCCAATAGTTTGTGGAGTTCTACTGTGGCAGCAGTGGAATTTATATTCAGGAAATTAATATCTGGAATTAAAATGTAACTGCAGCAGGTACACTTGGCAGTCCTGCATTGGACATTGCTACACTAATTATTGGAAAAGAGAGCCATATCTTCCTTTTGATCTGTAAAGGTGAGGTGTTTGAATACGTTTCTCTTTGCTTGTGAACCAATTGAGAGAAAAAAATTAGAAGACCATGATATAAAGTTGGCCACAATTAAATAGGCTTCTGAATTAGTCGTGCTGCAACTCTCCAGGAATTTCAGTGTCCATAGTAACTCATCATCGGCAGTCACTCGAAACGAGTATGACTGTCCTCTCATGGAGGACGCCTGTGCGTGACTTTGTTTAACACGGGGAGACTGATGCACAGGCAGCCACCCCACGGTCGTTGACAGATCTGGGTCAGGATCCAGTGGCATGGAGTCCAAGACGACCGGAGACCCTTGCCTGTTGCAGCCTTCATCCGCCTTCCCAGCCGTTGTGACGCTCCACTAAAGTTAGCCATCATCCTCTGCCTGTCGCCTAAAAAGTCGCCTAAGTGGAACAGGCCCATAACTCTCTTTTGAATGCATCCAGTGAATCGGCCTCCACTGCCTTCTGAGGCAGAGAATTCCACAAATTCACAACTGTGTGAAAATGTTTTTCCTCATCTCAGTTTTAAATGGCCTACCCCTTATTCCTAAACTGTGGCCCCTGGTTCTGGACTACCCCAACATCGGGAACATGTTTCCTGCATTTAGCGTGTCCAATCCCTCAATAATTTTATATGTTTCTATAAGATCCCCTCTCATCATTCTAAATTCCAGTGAATACAAGCCCAGTCACTCCATTCTTTCATCATATGTCAGTCCCGCCATCCCGGGAATTAACCTCTTGAAGGGTCTCAACCTGAAACGTTACCCATTCCTTCTCTCCAGGAATGCTGCCTGTCCCGCTGAGTTACTCCAGCGTTTCATGTCTACTTGGTCTATTGCTTATCCTAAGATTGTGCCAATTTCTTTCCAAGCTCTCCAGGTCAAGGATGAGTCAATTCGATGTACCCCATCAAACCCTGTCAGCGTGTTGTGTAATCTTATTTGGAGTATAATGCATGGGTGCTCTTGAACCGTGAAGGAGAAGAAATAGCCCTTGAAACCATGTGGTTTTCTCCATCACTTTCCATCCATCATCTTTCATTCACCCATTTCCATCATCTACCAAGATGCATTACCAAATAGTGTTAGTTTGCCAGAGGAGATAGTTGAGGCAGGTGCTATAACCACATTTAAAAGACTTTTGGACAGGTACATAGATAGGAAAGGTTTAGTGGAGTATGGGCCAAATACAGGCTGGTGGGACTAGAGTCCTGGTTGGCATGGACAGGATGGGTCGAAGGGCTTGTTTCCGTGTTGCATGACTGACTATAAATCAAGTATATTTCTTTCATCTGCATAATTTCTGATCTGAGAGAAGGGGCAGAGTTTAAAAAAGATAATGATTTTTTTTTTTTTTAATCTAACTCATTCTGCTTTTTTTATCTTTTAATTTTTTTTTAATCTGCCCAGTGGCATTCCCAATAAAAAGGAAACCCCAGGTGAACGATGGTGTGTTACCTACCTCTCGAATCAGTTTGAAGCAGTTTATTTTCGCCCTTGCATGCCATCTGGTGGTTTCTTAAAGGATCAGCTCAATCATTGCAAATTAGATTTAGCTCTTGGGACTAAGGGAATCAAGGGATATGGGGAAAAAGCCGGAATGGGTTATTGATTTTGGATATCAGCATGATCATATTCAATGGTGATGCTGGCTCGAAGGGCTGAATGGCCAATTCCTGCACCTATTTTCTATGTTTCTATGATCTCATAAACCATAGTCATACAGTGTGGAAACAGATCCTTCAGTTGCCCTCACCGACCAACATGTCCCATCTATACTGGTCCCACCTGCCTGCATGGGTGCATATCCCTATAAACATGTCCTATCCATATAGCTGTCTAATTGCTGCTTACACTTTGCCATAGTCTCTGCTTCAATTCCCTCCCCTGGCAGCTCGTTCCATACACTCACCACACTTTGCGTGAAGAAGTCACCCTCAGATTCCTCGATACTCTTTCCCTCTTCATCTTAAACCTCTGGGCCTCTGGTTCATGATTTCCCCTATTCTGAGCAAGAGGCTCTGTGCATCTACCTGATCTATTCCTCTCATGGCTTTATTCGTTTTTTTTTGCTTCTCGTCAATTCTCAGTTCGAGGCACTGGGTGGTGCTCTAACGCCTGATATCGTCCATGATCCGTCATCATGTAAACCTCGAATTTGCGATAATTCTCCTGAATCCGTTCAACACAATTCTATCGAACAAGCTAATCTAATTATATATTAACTCAAAACAAAAACTCACCAACCAGAAACCTCCTGAAGAAGGTTTTCAGAAAGGATCATGAGTGTTTATATATTATATGTTTGCTATAATTCAAAATTATTATTTGAATTAAATCATCCTGATAGAATTAATTCCAGAAAATAAGGGAGAATATATTTCCTAATCTTCATTCAGATATTTTGCTTAACGTTCTCTTTGGTTGTGAACTTAAGAGATAAAAATTAAATGATCTTGAGCTGTTCCACAGTTGGATCGGTCTCTGAACCTGTCAAATGATTTGTTGAAAATAACATCTTTGTAGTTTAGTTTATAGGTATAGCGCGGAAACAGGATCTTCGGCCCACCGATTCTGCACCGACCAGTGATCCCCGCACATTAACACACGCTAGGGACAATTTACACTTATACCAAGCCAATTAACCTACCCACCTGTAAGTCTTTGGAATGTGGGAGGAAACCGAAGATCTCGGAGAAAACCCACGCAGGTCACGGGGAGAACTTAAAAACTTTGTACAGACAGCATCTGTAGTCGAGATCGTACCCGGGTGTCTGGCACTGCAAGCGCTGTAAGGCAGCAACTCTAGCGCTGTGTCATTGTGCTACCCTAACCCATGCCTCCAATTAGAGAACATTGTACTGTATATTTTCTGTTAAACTTTTGTTTTTACATTTAGTGATAATAAATATCTCTATTGGGGAGTCGCAGTCTCGTTTTATGCTCAGTGCCACTGTGGCTAACATGGTTTGATGTGATAGTCAAATTATTCTATCAACAATATTACGCTTATAAACTTGTAATGAATTATTCACAATATCTCCAAATGGGTGACAACAATGGTACTAGTGAAATTCTGTTTTACTTTTGCGAGTTGGGGAATGGGCATGGTGTGGAGCATCCAATTTAGAATGAAATTAAAATGCATTAAGGATGGAGATTTTCAATTTGGGACTACATATGCTGTTCATATAACTTTTCCATGGTTTAAAAAGAAATGGATGTCGGCAGTGCCTCAAAATAGTGAGAAGATGGATAGGGAATGCTATCAGTATTTGTTACTGTGGGGGTTGACGCAAGTCAAGTGTGATTTTCACACTTCTGTCTCTTTACCATATACAGATGCAGATGGCCGTTCCTGCCAGGTTACTGCCCAAATGGTTCTTGTGTGTTGTTGGAGAAGTATGAAGGAAATCTCCTTGCTCTTAGGATTCTTGTGTCAGAATGTACCTGTTCAGTCGGTGCCTGACTCAAAGGATGGACTACTCGCATTCCATCAGGTACCACCAATCCCTTTACAAACGAGATGATGTTTCCATGCAGAGATCTTTGATGTTGGCATATATATTGACGCACCTGTTGAAAAGCTTTGCATTAAACTCCCATAATCCTTCTTCCGATTGCTCATCGATCTAGTTTGTGTGTAAAATGATGAGCTGCATAGATAAGTTATTGGGTATAAAAGTTGAGATGTTATGTTGCAGTTGTACAAGACATGATGAGGCCGCATTTGGAGTATTATGTTCAGTCTTGATCATCCTGCTACAGGAAACATTTTGTTAAGCCCCAAAGAGTGCAGAGATGATAGATGTAAAATACTGGAGTAACACCATGGGTCAGGGAGCATCTCTGGAGAGAGTTTCTGATGGCACACTTGGCCTCAAGTCCTCACACAGTAGAAGAGTGGATCTTGTCTATAACGTGTCTGTGGAGCAAGCAAATGTTAACAAACATTATAAATGGAGCAAAGTTACTACCTATCTGCTTGTCACCGGAGACCAGAAATGTATGGCTTGCTGTGGTCATTTCCTTTAATAGACACAAAGTGCTGGAGTAAGCGGGTCTGGCAGCATATCTGGAGAAAATGGATGGGTGACGTTTCGGGTCTGGAACCCTGTTCAAAACTTTCCTTTAACTAGGTCTGTACAGTTGGTGAGATAGTGACGTTGTTGCCATTTGTAGTGTCTGTGTTTTCTTGTTTCTCAGGCTATATTCTCCGCTGTGGCAGAACAATCTGTTTGTTGCTCCAGACAGTTTTATGTCTGGATCCGGTATTACTTGAGAATATTCGGCCCTCTCCATTGCCACAGTTCCCCATGATCATATTTTATGGGATTTATGGGAAAAGCATTTCCATTGAAGGATCAGGTTAGTTTAGAATTTGGAGATACAGCGTGGAAATAGGCCCTTCAGCTGACAGAGTCCATGTCCTCCCAAACACTCATTCTATCCTACACCACACAAGGGACCATTTACAGAGATTTACAGAGCATCTCGAGATGCTGCCTGACACACTGAGTTAATCCAGCTTTTTGTGTCTACCTTTAGTTTAAACCATCATCTGCAGTTCCTTATTACACAACCTACAAATCTGCACGTCTTTGCCATATGGGGGGGAAACCGAATCAGCTGGATAAAACCCACGTGGTCATGGATAATGTACAAACTCAGTACAGACAGCACCCGTCGTCAGGAGTGAATCTGGGTCTCTGGCACTGCAAGGCAGCAACTCTACCGCTGCACCACAGTGTTGCCCTCGGATCTGACACAGTGTGTTCGACATGAACTATTAACTCTGTGTTGGTTTCCACAGAAGCTGGGTATTTTTCTCATCTATGTCAGTTTCCCAATATCTGCAGTAATGTTTTTGAATTTCAGGATTAGAATTGCATTTGGATCCTGCACAAAACTGCTCCGGTAGACCAATCAAAGTCAATCAAAACTGAAAATTAATTTACCATAATTACAGAGCTGGGCATTGTGTGAAATTTTGGAGCCAGGCATCAAACCTTTTTGACAGTCCTATTATGTTAACAATAATGTGATATTCTTGTTTGGCAGGAAAAAGAACTGCATTTGTTTGAATGGGAAAGATCCAGGTTGATTTGTTGCCAGATACAGCATTCACATTTCAAGTGTGTTGTCCTGTTAACTCAAGTGGTTCAGTTTTATTGAAACTTAATTTTAAAATATTTTTCTAGACATTTCATCTTTAAGGTTTCCCGTTAATAACCTAGAACATAGAACAGTACAGCAAAGGAACAGGCCTTTCAGCCGAACACGATGCCAAGTTAATCTCCTCAGCTCACGTGATCCATATCTATGTGCCTATCTAAAAGTCTGCTAAATGCTGCAATTCTATCTGCCTCCATGACCACCTCTGGCAGAGCGTTCCAGGCACTCCGTTTTTAAAATAAACTTGCCCTGCACACCTCCTTTAAACTTTGCCCCTCCCATCTTTACCTGTTCAGTGTCGCCCCTATATACTGGGGTCATGGCTAATAGTGGGGAAAAAAAAACTTGGCAATGAACAGGCTAAAGCTATGCCCTGTATACCTTGACATTTTGACCCTGGGACAAATGATCTGACTCTCTACTCTCTTTCTCATAATGTTATATTCTTCTAACAGGTCTTCCCTTAGCTTTTGATGCTCCAAAGAAAACATTCCACATTTTTCTGCGCTTATTTCCAAAAGTCATTCAGTAAGTCCATATGGATAGAACTTAGAAGCAGGAAGGAAATTAACATTTTAATGGGACTGTATTATAGGTCTCCAAATAGTTAGCCTGAATTAAAAGAGTGGAGAGATTGCAGATTGCAGTATGAATAATGGGGTAGTTTGGTGGAAGATTTCAACCTCATTTTGAGTGCAAAGGAACTAGTACATTTGGAGATGACACCAACATTGGTAGTATAGTGGAATGTGAGGAATGATATTTAAGTTTACAACAGGATCTAGATTAAATGCAAGGTGGGCAAGCAATGGCAAATTGAATTTAATACTGGCAGTTGTGAGGTGTTACAATTTGGGCAGGGCGAGACTTGCACAGTAAATGGTTGAGTGAAGAAGATGTAAAGGGTCTGTCCCACTTAGGCGATTTTTTAGGTGAGTGCAGGAGACTCTGCGCTCGCCACATGGTCACCACATGTTTGCTGGTGGTCTCTGGTGAGTCTCCTTCATGGTCGCGAGGAGTTCCCACATTCTGGGAACCAGTCGCGGTCTCAGTATGGTCGCCACAAAATCTCCAACAAATTGGTTGCCATGGAGAAAATCAATACTTTTGTAGTTGTAGTGGGGTCGCCATGTAGTTATAGGTAGTTGAGCTAGTCGTAGGTAGTTGTAGTTAATCTCCTTTGCTGAGCGGGCATTTTCATTAGCTCATTGGCACACAAAAAACGTAAGCACGAGTTTTCAGAACCAAGGATAACCGACCGGTAATGTTCAATGCACGCCGAATCTCACAGCTTATTAAAAGTTGTCTGGCTTCTTAAAAGTTTCTCTCTACTCCTTCTCCCCCTTCTCCCCTCCCCCTCCCCCTCTCCCTTCCCTCCTCCTTCTTTTAAAGGACTTGCCGTACACTGTGCTAGCCATCTTAACCTTCATCGCGGTGTGTGTCTGTATCACCTTGGCTTTGCACCATGTGAGTTTTAGACAGCGTTCCCCCCGCTTGCCCTGGCCCCCGCCTTTGCGATGTGTTTGTGTGTCTGTGTTCCACTCTGACACTTGCCGTTCCAGTTCATGGTTTTTCAGGCGAGTGCCACGAACTTGACAGTCGAGGCACTCTGTCCTCGAGGTAGGCTCAGATTTTTATTTCCCTTCGAGCGCAGGAAGCTAAGAAGTTGAAGTAGATACAATAATAGATTAAGTGAATGGTCACAGTCTTCTTTCCCCAGGGTAGAGGATTCTAAAACGAGAGGGCAAATGCTTAAGGTGAGAGGGGATTTTAAGAGGGACCTCGGGGGCAACTTTTTCACTTAGGTTACAGTTCAAGTTGAAGTTCAAGTGAGTTTATTGTCATGTGTCCCTGTATAGGACAATTAAATTCTTGCTTTGCTTAAGCACATAGAAAATAGTAGGCATTTACTACAAAACAAATAAATGTGTCAATATAACCATATAACAATATAACAATTACAGCACGGAAACAGGCCATCTCGATCCTACAAGTCCGTGCCGAACAACTTTTTTCCCTTAGTCCCACCTGCCGGCACTCATACCATAACCCTCCATTCCCTTCTCATCCATATGCCTATCCAATTTATTTTTAAATTATACCAATGAACCTGCCTCCACCACTTCCACTGGAAGCTCATTCCACACTGCTACCACTCTCTGAGTAAAGAAGTTCCCCCTCATATTACCCCTAAACTTCTGTCCCTTAATTCTGAAGTCATGTCCTCTTGTTTGAATCTTCCCTATTCTCAAAGGGAAAAGCTTGTCCACATCAACTCTGTCTATCCCTCTCATCATTTTAAAGACCTCTATCAAGTCCCCCCTTAACCTTCTGTGCTCCAGAGAATAAAGACCTAACTTATTCAACCTTTCTCTGTAACTTAGTTGTTGAAACCCAGGCAACATTCTAGTAAATCTCCTCTGTACTCTCTCTATTTTGTTGACTGATACCATGATATATACCATGATATAAATATATACACACATGAATAAATAAACTGATAAAGTGCAAATAACAGAAAGTGGTTATTAATAATCAGAGTTTTGTCCGAGCCAGGTTTAATAGCCCGATGGCTGTGGGGAAGTAGCTATTCCTGAACCTGGTTGTTGCAGTCTTCAGGCTCCTGTACCTTCTTCCTGAAGGTAGCAGGGAGATGAGTGTGTGGCCAGGATGGTGTGGGTCTTTGATGATACTGCCAGCCTTTTTGAGGCAGCGACTGCGATAAATTCCCTCGATAGAAGGAAGGTCAGAGCCGATGATGGACTGGGCAGTGTTTACTACTTTTTGTAGTCTTTCCCTCTGCAGGGCGCTCAAATTGCCGATCCAAGCCACGATGCAACCGGTCAGCATGCTCTCTACTGTGCACATGTAGAAGTTAGAGAGAGTCTTCCTTGACAAACCGACTCTCCGTAATCTTCTCGGGAAGTAGAGGCGCTGATGAGCTTTTTTGATAATTGCGTTAGTGTTCTCGGACTATATATGGATGAGCTGCCAGAGGAAGCAATTATGATATATATGGATCGGAAGGGTTGAGGGTGATACAGGCCAAATGCAGGCAAATGGGACAAGCCCAATATGCCAATTTGGTCGGTATGGACAAGGGCTGAAGGGCCTGTTTGCCAGCTGTACAGTTCTATGACTGTGACTCTACAGCAGGGACAAGATATGCCAAAGGTCCTGTTTCAATACTGAACAGCTCTATGACAATTGTGAGAATTTGACATTGTATTGTATTGTATATCTTTATTGTCATTTCCTGAGTATTCGCATACCCAGAGGAAACAAAAAAACGTTGCTCAACCAGTGTCCATTCAGTGTACATGGAAAAAATAAATAGAAATAAAAATAAAAAATACATGTCATGAACAAATTTAACACTCTACTAAACATTCAACAGCCGTTCCGACCAGCAGCGGCACAACAGTGGCTCTGCTGCAGTGTGGGGGTTTGTGCGCGATACTTGGCAGGGGGCAAAGTCCATTTAACAGTCTTATAGCCTGTGGGAAGAAGCTGAGGAGCATCCTGCTGGTTTTGCAGCTAATGCTCCTGTACCTCTTCCCAGATGGGAGGATGGAGAAAATGTCATGCGATGGGTGGTAAGGGTCTTTGATGATGGAGATGGCTCTGTTGATACATCTCTTCCTGTATATGTCCAGCAGGAAGGGGAGTGGAGCACCAATAATCCTGCTTGCGGACATAATCTGCAAGTGAGTGAAGCTTTTAAGCTGAAAGTTTGAGAGCTCCAACAAGGGATGTCTTTGCAGAACTGCAAAAAAAGCTTCTGCAGTAACAAAAAATAACTGGGCAGCACAGTGCACAGTGGTAAAGTTACGGCCTTGCAGCGCTGGAGATCCAGGTTCGATCCCTAGTAAGGGTGCTGTCTGTAGACAGTTTGTACGTTTTCCCCGTGACCTGTGTGGGTTTTCTCCGAGATCTTCGGTTTCCTCCCACACTCCAAAGATGTACATGTATGTAGGTTAATTGGCTTGGTAAATGTAAAAATTGTCCCTCATGTGTGTAGGATAGTGTTAATATGCGGGGATCGTTGGTCGGTGTGGACCCAGTAGGCTGAAGGGCCTGTTTCCGTGCTGTATCTCTAAACCTAATTAAACTAAACTGCACAGGTTTCAATTATGCAATGTTCAGAAAGGCATTTCAAGGATTTTTTAATCAAGTTTTCAGTACCTTTATTATGTAACCAGTTGTGTAATTATTTGGCTAACCTTCAGTTAGCTATTTAAGTCCCATTGCTAACATCCTTGCAACACAGCTTCCAACCATCATTAACCTTCCGAAAACCATTACAGCTGCACTTGGTGAAAGTTTTCCTTTGCAAAATTATACATGGTTGATGCATATTTTTGCTGTTATAAAATTTGCCGTGAGGGGCGGTATAGGATCATAATGATGGAGTACAGTATAACATAGTCAGCTTTAGATGTTTGTGTCAGAATTGAATTATATAGATTTATGCCCCTGTCCCACTTAGGAAACCTGAACGGAAACCTCTGGAGACTTTGTGCCCCGCCCAAGGTTTCCGTGCGGTTTCCCGGAGGTTTTTGTCAGTCTCCTCTACCTGCTTCCACTACCTGCAACCTCCGGCAACCACCTGCAACCTCCGGGATCCGCATGGAAACCTTGGGTGGGGCTCAAAGTCTCCAGAGGTTTCCGGTCAGATTTCCTAAGTGGGACAGGGGCATTAGATGCCAAATAAACATTGTTTATTCTTCAATTATTAACTGGAATAAAAATAATTGTCATGATTAGAAGGGTTGTTTGAATCCTTTCATAATGGTATCCCAACCAATCCCATTCTTTCCTTGCCACATCGGTCCTGATCCGAAACATCACCTTTCCATGTTCTCCAGAGATGCTGCAGTTCCCTGTTTCTCCTAATTTATTTCTCGTGTACTTGGCAATCGGGTTAATTGCAACCTTGGTTGGTCATTTGGAGCCCACGTTCTTGGCCTCCCAAATTAATCTCGGGCCTCATAAGCCTGTGGTAGAAACCGAAATTCAGCTTGACAAGAAGTTGGTTAAATTGATACAAGCTGGGATTTAACCTGCAGGCTCGGACAGTTGCTGCCTTAACCAGCAGAAAGGCTTGAAAATATTTGCGCATCGTTCAACTATCATTATTTTACAGGCATCTTAACTGCAATGGGACCTCTGCCACTGACCCTCCTTGTGCTACATGAGAGCTCAGCAATTACATAAGACTCTAAAGTTGGTGTTTTCACATACAGTGCCCACCATAATGTTTGGGATTAAGACCCATCATTTATTTATTTGCCTTTGTACACCACAATTTGCGATTTGTAATAGAAAAAAAATCACATGTGGTTAAAGTGCACATTGTCAGATTTTATTAAAGGGTATTTTATACATTTTGGTTTCACCATGTAGAAATTACAGCTGTGTTTATACATAGTCCCCCCATTTCAGGCACCATAATGTTTTGGACACATGGCTTCACAGGTGTTTCTAGTTGCTCAGGTGTGTCTAAATGCCTCCTTGATGCGGGTATAAGAGAGCTCTCAGCACCTAGTCTTTCATCCAGTCTTTCCATCATCTTTGGAAACTCTTATTATCAAGATGAGGACCAAAGTCAATGAAAGTCAAATAAGCCATTATGAGAGTGAGAAACAAGAATACAACTGTTAGAGACATCAGCCAAACCTTAGACTTACCAAAATCAACTGTTTGGAACATCATTAAGAAGAAAGAGAGCACTGGTGAGCTTACTAATCGCAAAGGGACTGGCAGGCCAAGGAAGACCTCCACAGCTGATGAGAGCAGAATTATCTCTATAATAAAGAAAAACTCCCAAACACCTGTCCAACAGATCAGAAACTCTCTTCAGGAGTCAGGTGTGGATTTGTCAATGACCACTGTCCGCAGAAGACTTCATAAACAGAAATACAGAGGCTACACTGCAAGATGCAAACCACTGGTTTGCCAGAAAAATAGGATGACCAGGTTACAGTTTGCCATGAAGCACTTAAAAGAGCAACCACAGTCCTGGGAAAAGGTCTTGTGGACACATGAGACGAAGATTAACTTATATCAGAGTAATGGCAAGAGCAATGAATGGAGGAGAGAAGGAACTGCCCAAGACCCAAAGCATACCACCTCATCTGTGAAACATGGTGGTGGGGGTGTTATGGCTGGGTATGTATGGCTGCTGAAGGTACTGGCTCACTTAGCATAATGAATTCTGAAGTGTCTAGACACATCCTATCTGCTCAGGTTCAAACAACTGCCTCAAAACTCATTGGAGTCGGTTCATTCTACAGCAAGACAATGATCCCAAACATACTGCTGAAGCAACAAAGGAGTTTTTCAAAGCTAAAAAATGAGTGACCAAGTCAATCACCAGATCTGAACCCAATTGAGCATGGCTTTTATATGCTGAAGAGAAAACTGAAGGGGACTAGCCCCCAAAACAAGCATGAGCTAAAGATGGCTGCAATACAGACCTGGTAGAGCATCACCATAGAAGACACCCAGCAACTGGTGATGTCCATGAATCACAGACTTCAAGCAGTCATTGCATGCAAAGGATATGCAACAAAATACTACTACAACATGACTACTTTCATTTACATGACATTGATGTGTCCCAAAATTTATGGTGCCCTGAATATATAAACACTGCTATAATTTCTACATGTTGAAACCAAAATGGATAAAAGTGGCCTTTATTAAAATCTGGCAATGTGCACTTTGACCACACCTGATTTTTTTTTTCTATTACAAATCTCAAAGTGTGGAGCACAGAGGCAAAAAAAATATATGATGGATCTTTGTCACACATATTATGGAGGGCACTGTACTTTGCTTTCAGATTGTGTCAGAGGGTTGTAGAAAGTGGTGTTTGCAATTACCTGGTTCCCTTATTTGTATTTGCTGTATGGTTCATCATCCTGTACCTTGGCAAGGAGAGAAACCTTTAAACAGAAGCTTTTTATAGATATCATTCAGACTGCAACTCCCTTGATTTCACAGCACAGTGGTTCTGGTTTGGAAGCAGGCCAGCTGATATTAAGTCATTTTTTGTTTTGCATGGTGTGACTGAGAGTTCAATATTCCTGACTTAAGTTGAAACATTTGACATGTAATTAGAGAAAGCTGCATTATGTGGGATAATTAAATTATGCGGCAATTTCCGTAATGTGCTTAAGGTATTGAAAGAAAACTTAATCAGTTGGACTTAAAGATCTGCAGTTCTTTAAAATGGAGTTACCAAGTAATTGAAAGTCAATCACTGAAATGATTATGCAGGAATCAAATTGCCTTTCCCTCTGTGGTGTACAGGGACTGGCATTCAAACATTCATGTCACAACTTAATCATTGTTATTTGCAGCAAATTAATTATTGCTCTTTGCACACTATTGGGGCTGGAGAATTTCTTGAGTCTCTCGGTGGGTTTTTTACAAATAAGTGTTGATAATTGGATTGCGTTGACAGGAAAAAGATCGGGGGGGGGGGGGGGGGGGGGAAGGCAGTTTCGAAACTAAGCAGGAAAAACAAGTTATTTGTCACTGCATTTACCAATGAAACTAATAATCTAGCAGTTGCATTGTAGTCATCAATAGGTCACCTGCAACATTTGCTTTAGATTTTTTCAGTGCAATGACTTGTAAGTGAACTATAGATGTGAAAATAGTTATTTAGCAAATTTAGTAAATAGAAAATTAGCAAATTTGCAGATGACACAAAGCTGGGTGGCAGTGTGAACTGGGAGGAGGGTGCTATGAGAATGCAGGGTGATTTGGACATGTTGGGTGAGTAGGCAGATGCATGGCAGATGCAGTTTAATGTGGATAAATGTGAGGTTATCCATTTTGGTAGCAAAAACAGGAAGGCAGATTACTATCTAAATGATGTTGGGTTGGGAAAAGGGGAAGTACAACGGGATCTGGGGGTCCATGTTCATCAGTCAATGAAAGTAAGCATGCTGGTACAGCAGGCAATGAAGAAAACAAATGGCATGTTGGCCTTCATAACACGAGGAGTTGAGTATAGGAGCAAAGAGGTCCTTCTGCAGTTGTATAGATCCTGAGTGAGACCACACCTGGAGTATTGTGTGCAGTTTTGGTCTCCTAACTTGAGAAAGGACATTCTTGCTGTTGAGGGAGTGCAGCATAGGTTTACAAGGTTAATTCCCGGGATGGCGGGACTGTCATATGCTGAGAGAATGGAGCTTGTATACTCTGGAGTATATGGGCTTGTATACTCTGGAGTTTAGAAGGATAAGAGGGGATCTGATTGAAACAGATAAGATTATTAAGGGTTTGGACACGCTAGAGGCAGGAAACATGTTCCCGATGTTGGGGGAGTCCGGAACCAGGGGCCACAGTTTAAGAATAAGGGGTAAGCCATCTAGAACGGAGACGAGGAAACACTTTTTCTCACAGAGAGTTGTGAGTTTGTGGAATTCTCTGCCTCAAAGGGCAGTGGAGGCCGGTTCTCTGGATACTTTCAGGAGAGAGCTAGATAGGGCTCTTAAAGTTAGCGGAGTCAGGGGATATGGGGAGAAGGCAGGAAAGGGGTACTGATTGGGGATGATCAGCCATGATCACGTTAAATGGCGGTGCTGGCTCGAAAGGCCGAATGGCCTACTCCTGCACCTATTGTCTATTGTCTAAATTAATTGTGTGCTGGAACATTTTCCCTGAAGCTGCTTAAGGGAAATATTAGGTGCTGTTCCTATAATTTGTGTTTTGACAGTGGAGGAGGCCCTGGACACAATGTTTCCCTCTCCCCGATTGAAGTAGGGTTTTACCCTGAAACGTCACCTATTCCTTGTATATTAAATGGCTTCGATAAAGATTGCAAATTGTCCCTAGCATGTTGGATAGTGCTAGCATACGGGGATAGCTGGTGGGCCATAGGGCCTGTTTCCACACTGTATTTCTAAACTAAGCTAAAAAAGTGTTCACCATTCCTACAGCACGATTTGAACTCTTATCTTTAGTCTGGTCTTCTGGATTTCCTTTGCTTGTACATACAGCACAGCAAAAGCTATATCTCCAATGCTGCATTAGGAAGTAGGAACTACCAACTCTGTACAGGCAACATCCCTAGAATGTAATCTAATGGTCTGACAGTCTAAAGGGGCTGTCCCACTGCGGCGACCTAATTGGCGAGTTTAGAAGAGTTTACCCACACAGCATGGTCGTCACAAGGTCCTAGGAGGTCTTTGTAACTCTCCGTCATGCTCGAGAGTAGTCCCTGCATACTCGAGGCCTCAGCTAGGTCGCAGCGTACATTTCAACATGCTGAAAAATGTCCACGAGTTAAAAAAGGTCGCCATGGAAAAAAATCAATATTTTTTTTACTCGCAAGTTTAGTCGAAGTAGGTCGTAGGAGGTCGGCATGTTATGCGTAGGTAATCAAGGGTAGTCGAAGGTAATCCAAGGTAGTCGAAGGTAGTCATAGATAGTCTTCAACATAGTCGAAAGGAGGTCGAAGGAGATCATCTTCACTCTCCACTATTCGGTGTCCAATTTTCCCGAAGCTAATCAAAGCTAGTCTTCTACAGATTCGAAGGAGGTCTTCAACATGACACTTTTTCAAACTCTCCTAAACTCTTCTAAACTCGCCAATTAGGTCGCCGTAGTGGGACAGCCCCTTTACTGCCAGATGTACCACCAGCTTACTCAACGCAAGTTCATTTGTTCTGTGCATGAATTTGATTCCAAAGTATATGTTATGTGTATGGATCATTTTTGTGCCTTTTAAGATGTGGTACATTTATAATTTTTGCTTGGTCTGAGCATGTCCAATCCTGCTTTTTTAAAAATGTATGTTATTTTTACTAATCAATGCTGAGAAACTGCGGAGACAATTTGAAACGGTTCTCACTGAGTAATTTGATTCAAGTTTATGCCAGCTGTTCTAATCGCCCGTCACAGTGGATGGAAGATGGGAAACTGCTTTCCCATCAGGAACAAGGAAACATTATTATGTTATGACCGATCACTCACACACTCCCAGTAAAGGATGTCATTAAACCGGAAAAGGTGTTGAAAAGATTCATCAGGATGTTACCAAGACTGGAGGGCTTGAATTATAGGAAGCGACTAGAGTGGCTGGGAAATTTTCCCCACAGCGTAGGAGACTGAGAAGTAACCTTACAGAGATGTACAAAATCATGTGAGGCATAGGTTAAGTGCATGGTTACAGTCTTTGTTTCCCTGGGTAAAGGAGTCTGGAACAAGAGGGCATAGGTTTAAATTGAGAGTGGAAAGATTTAATGGAGATCAAAGGGGAAAATTTCCCACATAGAGGGCGACACACAAATGAAACGAGCTACCAGTGAAAGCGTTAGTCCAACATACAACATGCAGGAACAAGCCAATCAGCCCACAATATCTGTGCTGAACATGGTGCCAAAGCCAACCTTTATCTGACTGAAAATAATTCGTATCCCTCCATTCCTTACATATCCATGTGCTTATTTATCATATCATATCTCTATACTTATAAAACTGTATTTATTTGTGTATGTGTTAGTGTATAATCACATCTTCTCGCAAAAACGACGGGCTAACGGTAAACTTTTTACATATTCCGATAGAGATTTTTCCCGTGGAGTCTGAAATCGCCTTATCTGAAATTTTCATGCTTTATTTCTCAAGTTATTACTGAATTTTTTTTTAAATCGGACAAAATTTTGAAATAAAAACAACTGTCTTTAGCTGATTATGTCACAATGTGTCTGCTCCGCGCGCCGTTCTGGCTCGTACTGCGAGTGGCATCACCCCCCCTCCCCACCTCTCCCTCCTCCCCCCTGCCGGGCCTCTCCCCCCACTCCCCCGGGAAACTGCCGGGCCTCTCCCCCACTCTCCCCCCTCCCCCCTCTCTCCCACTCTCTCCCGGGCCTCCCCCCAGGTCACTCTCCCCCCCCCCCCCCCCCCCCCCCCCCCCGCCCCGGGCTTCCCCCCCCCCCTCCCCCCCCCCCCCCCCCCCCCCCCCCCCCCCCCCCCTCCCCCCTCTCTTCTCTTCCCCATCCTCTCCCCTCCCCTTTTCCTTCTCCCTCTCCTCTCCCCCCCCCCGCCTCTCTCCACCCCCAGCCTCTCTCCCCCCCCCCCCCTCTCTCTCTTGTTTGTTTGTTTGTGTGTAATTACATCTTTGCGAAAAATCTACGTGGTACCAATAAATTTTTTACATATTCCGGTAGACATTTTTCCCGTCGAGTCCAAAAGCTACTTATCTGAAAACTTTATGATTTATTTCTCGACATTACTGAAAATGTTTAAAATTACTTTGAATTTTAAATGTTTTTTACTGTTAAAATCATTCCTCACAGCTTCCAACACACTTTGATACAAAGTTGCAAGACAGGAATGCTGGCTGGAACACTCTGAACTTTTCAGCTGAATGGCATCTCACTGCAAGTGCATCTGACATTTGCAACAATGTTACCATCATTGCTCCTGGCAGGACAGGAGGGAGGGTCAATTGGTATTGCAATTGGGATTATTTTTTCAACTCCAGTGCTGGGGGAGGCTCACGAGCTATGATCTTGGCTGAGGAGTGCTCGAATCTTACCTTCGGCAACGGGTTGAGTTGGAGAACCATGCGTCACGTGGGGGCAACGGGTAGGGGACGGGTGCGTTGGGGGAGCAAACCTAACGGGTCTGCACTTGGTCTAGTGTCTCTTAAATACCACTATCATATCTGCCTCCACCATCCCCCCCAGTAGCATGTTCACCACCCTTAGTGTAAATTTTCTTTTTTACTTGCCCTGCATATCTCCTTTAAACATTGCCCCTTTTACCTCTAGTTTTTGTATTTTCCAGCTTGGGAAACAGGTTCTGTCTTCCCTAGTTTTGCCTCTCATAATTATATATCAGGTCTCCCTACAACCTCCGGCGTTCCAGAGAAAACATTCCAAGTCTGCCCAACATCTCACTGTAGCCAACACTCTTTAATCCAGACTTCATTCTGGTAAACCTCCTCCACCCTTTGCAAAGCCTCCAGTAATGAAACGACCAAAAATGGTGGACACAATACTTTCAATGTGATCTAACCAAAGTCCTATGAAGCTGCAAAGTGACTTCATGACTCATACTCAATGCCCTGAGTAAAGAAGGCAAACATACCATGTGTCACCTTTACCACTCTATCTACTTGTGTTGCCATGTTCAGGGAGATATGGACGTGGACCCCAAGATCCATCTGTACATCCATGCTGTTAAAGGTCATGCCACTAATTCAATATTTTCCCCTTGCATTCGACTTCCCAAACTGCCACACCTCACACTTGCTTTAATTCAACTCCATTCCTATTTCCTTTTTTTATTTTTTATTTTTATTTATTATTAGTAGTGTACATTACAGTGATATAAGCCAAAAATAACATCATACATTTCCTGTACCACTTCATATTTTAAACTTTAAAAAGAAGAAAAGTAAAGAGAGTTAGATAGAATGGTGAGTGCGTGAAAGAGTGATCAAGAGAGACCCTTAGAAACGTAAAACTAGAAAAAGAGATAAGGAGAAAGCCAAAGAAAAAGAAAGTGAGAAAAAGACAGCTGAAGATATATAAAAGTGAAAAAAAGAAAAAAAAAAGATAAAAGGAATGTACCTACTTATTTTTATTCCCCCCTCACTAGATCCTGAAATAATTTATTTTCAGTTATGTTGCGCCCTATACTTGTAATGTCGATAAATGGAGACCAAATCTTTTCTCCACACATTTCCGTAGCTGATCTGTTCCCACTGTAGACTTTGACAGCTTCCCTCACAGTCCGTGACCCCAGCGAACTTGGTATCGTTTGCAAACTTACTAACTAACCCATCTAGTTTCATGGCCAAGACTAATCTGCGGTGAGTAGAGGTGACTAAGTAAAATGACAAGATTTATAAAACATTTTGACATGTACGTTGGTACATTAGCGGGTTTAGAGGCATATGAGCCATACACAGGCAAATGGGGCTATCTCAACTATAAAACCGGATCAGTGTGAATGAGTTGGGCCGAATGGCCTGTTTCTGTGCTGCATGTCTCTATGACTCCAAGTGTTTGTTTTCCTGATGCAAATATCCCCTCTACTTTATGTATCAAGCAGTTAAATAGATGTAGTGCAATTTTTGTCTTGAGAAAATACGTGAATGTGTTAGTGCAAAAAGAAAAGTTGATAACTATTTGTGTTGAAAGAAAAGTTGAAAGCTAAAAATTGCGAAACATCAATTTAGTTGATGGTATTTAAGAAATATATCAACATATAACATAATCCATCTAAATATCGTCCCATCATTCCCCAACTATTGTTTATTTGATGATCTTTATCTTTTCATTGCACCCACCTCATCATTGGTCCAATTTATGCCTCTATTTGTGGGATACAATGGACAGTTCATGTCCCAGTTCTATTCAGGTCCATTCCACAGCCCTTATATCTGGTGTGTAAATGCCAGTGTTGGGGCCGCTTTGTGCTGTCACACAGTATGCAATGTCTCTTCATCTTTGTTGCAATTTTGCAGCTGGCTCCCATTTTTCATATAGTCCAAATGTGACTCATCCCTTTCTCATTATGTGCGTCTCAGGGGATACGTTAGTCACCAATATCCATTACAAGCCCACAGATTCCACAGCTGTGTTGACCAGATCTCCTCTCCCACTGCTTCCTGCAGGCACCAAGCCATTCTCCCAGTTATTCAGATGACGACACCTTCCACACCAGTGTTTCTCAGCTATTCATTGGCCTGGATGAGGTGGATCCAGCAATCCTTCATTGCTGGATCCACCCCATCTGAGGTGATGGATTCTCTCTGCGATTAGTTCAATTTTCCATCTATATGTCCTGCCCTCCTTTATCGCCACCCAGTGAATGATAAGATTCCCTTGTTGCCACTTTGAATCCCACCATCCTGCACAGTTAATAGACACAAATTTCTGGAGTAACTCAACGGGTCAGGCAGCATGTCTGGATAAAAAGGGTGGATGACGTTTCCAGTTGGAACCCTTCACCCTTCAAAAGGATTCCGACCCGAAAGGTCATCCACCCTTTTTCTCCAGAGATGCCGCTGAGTTACTCCAGCACTTTTGTGTCTATCTTCAGTATTATCTAGCATCCGCAGTTCCTTCCCACACACAGTTAATAGATTATGTTCTGTAATTGTTGCTATCATCAATATGATCCCACATAAAGGCAAATTGTACTGTAGATTACATATATTTACTTGGTTTTTATTAGTGGATCGAAATGTGAAACATCCTGCTTAGTTCAATCTAATTTTCTTGGTTTACGCTGGTTACGCAAATGCTGAAATCTTGAGCAAACTCAGCAGTTTTGCAGCATCTTGAAGATCAATCTGAAGAAGGGTTCCGACCGAAAAGGTCATTTGTGATGAAAGACAGATGATGTTTTGGGTCAGAACTCTTCTTCAGACTGATCCTCAAGTTTCTCCAGCAGTTTGTTTTTTTGTTCTTGGTTTACTAAATTATTCTCATCGTAAGCCAACTAAATTGTTGGCAAGGAATTCATGATTGCAATATTTCAGCCAAAAGGTTTTGCAATTTCTTCGGAAAACAAATAACATGGTGTTAAATTATGGGGATAACAGGAGAAAAAATAATGAATAGTTGCTGCTCATGGAATTTTCTTTTGACATTAATGTAAACTGAAAGGCCACAGCAAACTTCACTGATAATATATTACCACTGATAAGCCAAGTTCACTTTAACCTTCTCAGAATTAATATTTCGACAGCATCTCTTCACATCCAATTTGTTGTACCCTTATGAGAAGCTTACAATAAAAATAATCACAAAACATACTTTAGTTTAATTTAGAGATACAGCGCGGAAACAGGCCCTTCAGCCCACTGTGTCGGCACCGACCAGCGATCCCCGCACACTAGCACTATCCTATACACTAGGGACAATTTTGCATTTATACCATGCCTATTAACCTACAAACCTGTACGTCTTTGGAATGTGGCTGGAAACCGAAGAGCTCGGAGAAAACCCACTCAGGTCACAGGGAGAATGTACAGACTCCGTACAGACTAGCCCCCATAGTCAGGATCGAACCCGGGTCTCTGGCACTATAAGGTGGCAGGTCTACCTGTACTTCTACACTTCTGTAATTAATTAAGAAAAAGCTTTGCCTGAGATTAATTTCCTCTATTTCTGCTTTGGAGTCTACGAACCTTTTTTTAATTTCTCAAAATATTGTAGCTATTGATGAGATTTAAATATTGTGTGAATGATTCTTATCAAAAACATAATTATTAATTTAAAATGATATTCGTGTGATGTCAACAGTTTTAGCATGCACTATTTACCCTTTTTGCTGACTAAGTGGGTCCATCCATTTTTTTCAGATTCATAATTTACTTTTCAAATTATCAAATGTCCAGATATTGGAAGCTTGTGACTTTGAGTGATTAGGTATTTAAATTAGAAAAAAAGATTGATCCAATCTTGGGAAAAGGATCTCAATATTGCCTTTCGTCGTCATTGCTTCTTCATGTTATTTGGTGATAATGTTCAAGGCATAAGTAGTAAGTTTGCAGATGACACTAAAGTGGATGGCATTGTAGATAGCAAAGATGGTTACAGTAGGATCTTGACCAGTTGGGCCAGTGGGCGGATGAATAGATAATGGGGTTTATTGCAGATAAATGTGAGATGTTGCATTTTGGAACGTCAAACAAGGGCAGGACATTCACAGTGAACGGTGGGGCTCTGGGGAGTGATGTAGAGCTAAAGGATCTAGGAATGCAGGTACATAGTTCCTTGGAAATGGTGTCACATGTAGATAAGGTGGTCAGAAATGCTTTTGGCACATTGGCCTTCAACAGTCAAAGTGATTAATAGGAACCTGGGAGGCAACTTTTTCACCCAGATGGTGGTGGGTATATGGAATGAACTGCCAGAGGAGGTAGTTGAGACGGGTACTATAACAACATTTAGAAGACATTTGGACAGGTACATGGATAGGAAAGATTTAGAGGGATAAAGGCCAAATACAGGTGGGGCATCTTGATTGGCATGGACACATCTGTTGGCCTGTTTCCGTGCTGTATGACTGACTGTGTTTTAATAACCTTTCATATATTGTAATATTCAGTGAAAATAAATGTTGTATTTGTATATTATTGTGTGTTTAATACTTGTATCTCTGTGTGGACTTCAACATTTCTTATTGCAACCTCTGAGATAATTCTGAAGTCTCTGAATCTTGTGATTTAATAATAAGATACCGTATCATGGACTTATTGGGAGAAATTCCTTCCATGAACATTATCTGTGTTTAGAACTTATTAAAATTGACAAATGGATCATTATAAAAAGCCCCTTTTGAAATAGTTTAAAAGGCGAGAAAAATAATGCCCTTTCATGTTGTATACTTGTGTTATCAGTTGTGGCTTAGTCTTCCTTTGTGTCTTCATCAAGCAATCCAAGGAAGTAACCTTGCATTTTATATGCCCAGATAGATTCATATTCGTTACACAAAGATTACATGGACCCATTCAGAAGAAAATGAAATGGCCTTCCTTTGCATATGGATTTTCACTGTTCAGGGATAAAATGTATTTTCGGAATGTAAAATAATAATAATCTACAGGCGCTGGCGATCTGAAATTAGAGCAAATTGTGCTGGAAGTTCTCAGCGGGCCAGGCAGCATCTATTTAGCTTATTTTAGTTTAGAGGTACAAAGTCCACCGAGTCCACACCGACCTACAATATCCCTGTACACTAGTTCTATCCTATAGGTTTGGGATAAATCCAATTAACCTACATCTTTGGAATGTGGGAGGAAACCGGAGCACCTGGAGAAAACCCAGGCGGTCACAGGGAGAACGTGCAAACTGTGTACAGACAGCTTCCATGGTCAGGATCAAACTAGGGTCTCTGGCGCTGTAAGGCAGCAGTTCTGCTATTGCACCACTATGCCGCCCAAAATAAAGAGCGTGGCTGTTTATCAGAACCAATGACCTGACTCCATCATTCCACAATTGCCATGATTCTCCATTTTTTTCAAACTAATTTGTGTTCGTTTTCTTTTCTAAATAGGTTTGGGCAATTGGAGAGTATTTCAAATACCAGCTTCTCCAGTCAAGGCATAGAGGTGCATTTGAGTTGGCTTATGTTGGATTTATAAAACTGACCGAAATGTTCACCAGGTAAGTGTCAGCTGATCATCATTTTTCAGTAGAACAATGTGTTCCACATAGTAATTGCAATCAACAGCAGGCAACTGAGAGACTGGCTGATTTGAACCTCAGAAGTAACACCAAAATAGCACTTCACACATTGCTTCTGTGAGGCACATTGTGGCCTCCCACGCTAAGCCAAAGTCACAGCTGCAGGGTGAAGAATGAAGTCAGCACAGAAACGACAGCATTGTGCAAGCTTAATTCAAATGGGAGAATCAAGTTGACATTTATGTTTCTGCTCAGTTTGTTTCTAGTAGTTGGCCAGAAGCCTGATTACACCAAATCTGAGGAAAAATCAAAGAGAATTACTTGGTCATAAATTAAAAAAAAACCATGAAATGCTAGAAACACACGGCAGGGCAGACAGCATCTGTGAAAAGAGAAACTTTTTTTTTTAACAATAAACTTGGACATGTTCATTCTTTCTCCCAAACTATGCCCCGTTCTTCACTCGAGCAGTCAGATTGCTGTACCAGTCTATCTTCTAAAAACTTTTGCAAACCTGGAGATACAAAGGCAATCCATCTCAGCAGTGGTTTGTACTTGATGGCCCTGTCCCACTGTACGAGTTCATTCAAGAGCTCTCCCGAGTTTAAAAAAAAAAATCAAACTCGTGGTAAGCACGTAGAATGAACATAGCGGGTACGTCGGAGCTCGGGGACGTCTCTTAACGGCTCTTAACGCTAACGGCAGGTACTCGGGAAACGCGGTAAGCTCGGGAAGATGTGAAGATTTTTCGACATGTTGAAAAATGTGCACGAGAGCCCCCAGTACCGACGAGCGGCCATTACCATAAATCTCCAAGTTCGAATCAGGGCAAACTCGGGAGAACTCTTTGAATGAACTCGTACAGTGGGACAGGGCTTTAACTTAGAATCTAAGTTTAATATTGCAGCTATAGTTGCTCTTCCCTTTCTTGGACGAGATTGGTGTCCTCCACCTTATTCCTTTCCCCCACATTTGTAGAGTGAGGAAAATGAGAGCTGCAGTTCGTAGGGCATAGTGTAAATGAACTTGGCCACTCTTGAATATTTTTATCTATATTACTAAAAGTCTGTTCTTGACCGGTTTTGGCCATCTGTGCTGCGATTTCCGAGAGAACGCCGCCACCTACGGCCGTCATTTTGGCCACCTTGCTAATGTCTATTGGTTCTGCAAAAAAATGTCTATTGGTTCTAAAGCTTGCAAAAAAAGTGTCTCTATTGGTTCTAAAGCTTGCAAAAAGTGTCTATTGGTTCTAAAGCTTGCAAAAAAATGTCTATTGGTTCTAAAGCTTGCAAAAACATGTCTATTGGTTCTAAAGCTTGCAAAAAAATGTCTATTGGTTCTAAAGCTTGCAAAAATGTCTATTGGTTCTCTAAAGGTTCTTGCAAAAAATGTCTATTGGTTCTAAAGCTTGCAAAACATGTCTATTGGTTCTAAAGCTTGCAAAAAAATGTCTATTGGTTCTAAAGCTTGCAAAAAAATGTCTATTGGTTCTAAAGCTTGCAAAAAAATGTCTATTGGTTCTAAAGCTTGCAAAAAAGTGTCTAATGGTTCTAAAGCTTGCAAAAAATGTCTATTGGTGACTATTTGCATCCCGTGGCACAGTTTTCAAGCAAAGAATTTCACTGTGACTTGTCACATGTGGCAATAAAGTATTAAATTCAATTCAACTTTAATGACTTGCTTTACATCCTCATTAATATTGGGAAGATTAAAACTATTGTTGGCTGAAGCCAAATCTATTTGAGTCTGAAGAAGGGTCTCAACCCAAAATGGCACCTATCCATGTTCTCTAGGAATGTAGCCTGAGTTACTTACAGGGTTTTACACGATTTCCTTTATTGTCATTCAGACCGAAGTCTGAACAAAATTTCGTGCCTGCAGTCATACATACATACAATACAATAAAAAACAACAATAAACACATGTTAAGATCCACCACAGTGAGTCCACCTAGCACCTCCTCACTGTGATGGAGGCAAAAAGTCTTAGGGCTGCAGTCTCTTCCCCCCTCTTCTCCCTCTGCGCTGAGGCGATACCCCACCGGGCAATGTTAAAACAGTCCCGCGGCTCAATCACCGCGGCCCGAGGTGGTAGAAGCTGCCGTCCACCAGTCCTGCCGACGCAGCCGCTGGCTCGCGGCCGAACCCCGGACTCAGGTCACCGCCGCCAAAACGCCGTCCCAGCCACCGGAGCACCGTTCCAGCCCCGAGCCGGATCGCGCTCACGTAAGTACCGTTCAGCCTCGCACCAGGCCGCCCCGACATGGGCACCGCTCCTCCCTCGGGCTGGGCCGCCCCGACATGGGCGCCGCTCCTCCCTCGGGCTGGGAGCGCCGTACCTCCCCGAGCTCGGCCACTCCGACGGGAGCACCGTTACTCCCTCGTGCTGGCCGCCCTCACGGGATCGTCACAGCCCCTCACGGAAGCCCTGTTCCAGCCCTGAGCCAGACCGTCCTCACGTCAGCGAGCTCAGGGCGAGTCCTGGCAGGCTCTGCCTCCTGAGCCTCGAGGTCGCCAGCTCCGCCATTAGGCCTCAGTGCAGACGGAGGCAGAGAGGGGATACGACAGCAAGTCGCATTCCCCCCCGAGACAGCAAGCCCCCCCCCCCCCCCCCCCCCCCCCAAAACACAAACTAAAAAACAAAAACTAGACTAACCAAAACGAAAAAAAACAACACCAAAAAGCAAAAACAGCACTTTGTGTCCTTGTGGCTATTAACCAGCATCTGCATTCCTTTGTTTCTACTATACCCGGTCGAGTTCTCAAGACCTGTGCGGACCAACTGGCGGGAGTTTTTGTGGACATTTTCAACCTCTCACTTCTGAGGTCTGAAGTTCCCACCTGCTTTAAGAGGGCATCAATAATACCCGTGCCCAAGAAGAGTAAGGTGACGTGCCTCAATGACTACTTGTACCAGTGGCACTAATGTCTGGTGATGAAGTGCTTTGAGAGGTTGGTTATGGTGCACATCAACTCCTACCTCGACAAGAACCTCGGCCAACTGCAGTTCGCTTACCGCCACAACAGTTCAATGGTAGATGCAATTTCACTGTCTCTCCACTCCGCACTGGACCACTTGGACAATAAAAACACCTACGTGAGGCTGTTGTTTATAGACTACAGCTGGCGTTTAATACCATCATCCCTTCCAAGCTGGTTACCAAGCTCATGGGACTTGGCGCATCCCTCTGCAATTAAATCCTCAACTTCCTCATCCACAGACCACAGTCTGTTTGAATTGGAGGAACCACTTCATCCTCAGTAACAATTAGTACGGGAGCATCACAATGCTGCGTGCTCAGCCCCTTGCTTTACTCGCTCTATACCAATGGCTGTGTAGCCAGTCATAGTGCAAACTCCATCATCAAGTTTGCCGATCACACCACTGCGGTTGGACGAATCACAGATGGGGACAAGTCAGAGTATAGAAGTGAGATCGACCGACTGACCAAATGGTGCCAGCACAACAACCTGGCTCTCAACATCAGTAAGACCAAGGTGCCGTGGCCATTTGGCTTGTTTTGCGTGTCATTAATGATGGCATGTGTCTTTAAATTTTAGACTGCCCGTTATATTGTGGGTGGGATTTAGACAATAGACAATAGGTGCAGGAGTAGGCCATTTGGCCCTTCGAGCCAGCACCGCCATTCAATGTGATCATGGCTGATCATCCCCAATTAGTACCCCGTTCCTGCCTTCTCCCCATATCCCCTGACTGCTATTTTTAAGGGCCCTATCTAGCTCTCTTGAAAGCATCCAGAGAACCTGCCTCCACCGCCTCTGAGGCAGAGAATTCCACAGAGTCACCACTCTCTGTGAGCAAAAACGTTTCCTCGTTTCCGTTCTAAATGGTTATATTCTTAAACTGTGGCCCCTGGTTCTGGACTCCCCCAACATCGGGAACATGTTTCCTGCCTCTAGCGTGTCCAAACCCTTAACAATCTTATATGTTTCTGATCTGACGTATTTTTGGGCTATGTATCTTGTGCAGAAGCTTAGTTTTTAGTTTAGTTTGGAACGAGCATGGAGAAGGTTTACCCTTCGACCATGCAAAGTGTAATGGAGACACGAGGAGTTTTCTAATGTTTAAAGCGATAAGCTGGAGTTCGATGAAGATTATAGTAACAACTCGGAAGAAGTTTGAATGTACCTTATTGTTTTCATCAACAATGAAGAATTTATTAATCTAAAGACTGTTTTGGAAGACTTATCTATGAAGAAGCTCTGAAGGTCTCTGATGGTGAGCTCGCGTGTGTACGGAGACATTCCTCTTAACCACGCAGTCCATTTACCGCTAGAGGGACTAATCTCTTGAACGATATAAACATCTGCTGCTACACAAGGAACTGATTGTGGACTTTGGTAGGGGAAGGATGAGGACCCACAATCCTGTTTATATCAACGGGACGATGGTGGAGAGGGTCAATAACTTCAAATTCCTGGGCGTGCATATATCAGAAGATCTTTCCTGGACCCAGCACACCGATGCAATTGTAAAGAAGGCACATCAGCGACTCTACGCCCTGAGAAGATTACGGAGATTCGACATGGCGAAGAGGATTCTCCTAAATTTCTACAGGTGCACGGTAGAGAACATTCTGACTGGTTGCATCGTGGCCCGGTTCGGCAACTTGAACGTCCAGCAGTGAAAAAAGACTACAAAAAGTTGTGACCACTGCCCAGTCCATCACCGGCTTTGACCTCCCCACCATCGAAGGGATCTATCGTAGTCGCTGCTTAAAAAAGGCAGCCAAAATCATCAAGGACCCACACCATTCTGGTCACACACTCATTTCACCATTGAAGTATCGGAGGCTGCTGCTGCGGGTCTGCGGACAGCGGCGCCGGGAGCCCGCGGATCCCTGGAGAGAGACCGCTTTTCGGGGCTCCTGCAACGGCGAATTCTCCCGCCCGAGTTGCGGGGTCGAAGAGCTCCTGGAGCGGGGCCTAACACCATTGCCCCGCGCGGCTGGAACGGCCGCGGGACTTTACGAGCGCACACTGGGGGCTCCAACACCAAGACCCGGTGTGCGACCTCGCACCACCCGGCGTGGCTTTAAGCCGCGGGAAATCGCCATCGCCAAGGGGCTTTGACTTTGACTCTGACATCGGGGGGGGGGAGAGTGCAGGGGAGGGATAAGTTTTTTTTGGCCTTCCATCACAGCTATGTGATGGAGGTTTATGTAAAATGTAATTTTGTTGTGGCTGGGTCTATTTGTGTGTAATGTATGGCTGCAGAAACGGCATTTCGTTTGGGCCTCTAGGGGTCCAAATGACAATTAAATTGACTCTTGACTCTTGATTGCCATCAGGAATAAGGTACAGGAGCCTGAAAACTGTAACGCCCAGGTTCAGGAACTGCTTCTTCCCCACAGCCATCAGACATTTAAACACAATAAATAAGCTATAAGCTCTGAACTGCAAAAGACTATATTATTATTTGTTATTTATTGAACTTTTTCTTTTAACCCCCGTTATATACAATGTTTACCTATTCACATATTCTGTAGTGCTGCAGCAAGTAAGGATTGCATTGTCCCGTCCGGGACATATGACAATAAAACACTCTTGACTCTTGACTCTTGACGTCTGTTTACTTGCTACTGATTCAATCCCTCTCTTTGATCATTATCTAGACAGAGTCAGATGGTTAGCACGTGTAGCACCAATCATGGGTAGATGATCAATGTTGACCCTTCTTATCTCTATTCAATACTTGTTTAATGACTCTCTTTACTGTAAATTTCATTTTTATTTGGGAATAATGTCCAACAGTTCCTCATAACAAGGACTTAAGAATCAACTCTAGAGAGAAGGAATGGGGGGACGTTTCGGGTCGAGACCCTTCTCTCCAGAGATGCTGCATGTCCCACTGAGTTACTCCAGCTTTTTGTGCCTATCTTCGGTTTAAACCAGCATTTGCAGTTGCTTCTGACACACATAAGAAGTTCACCCCTTTGGGGGTGAAAAATGCAGGGGGAGAATATTAGCAGCCAATAGTAAACATGCAAATGTTGTTATGTTTTGCCTTATTTCTAGATGCAACAACAGTGATCTGCAGAAATTAACTCTACAATGGCTAGAAGAAGTTCTACAGGAAATTAAGTCCAGTGCCCCGTCATCCAAGCTGTGTGCCACCAGGCGCAGTGCTGGGATCCCGTTTTACATTCAGGTAAGGAAGGGCTGGTGTTTGCAACTGCGCTGGGTTCAGCATGGCTTTGTCAAGGGCAGATCCTGTCTGACCAATCTGAGGGAATTTGGCTTGAAGTTGTAACAAAATGTATTGTCGAGGGCAGTACATGTGGTTTGCCTGAACTTTAGGAGGGCTTTTGGAACATTTCCTCATAGTTTTGTTTCAATAAATACCATTTTAATTTGGTAAATGTAGCGGAGCATCTAGATTCAGGGACAGTTTCTTCCCAGCTGTTATCAGACAACTGAATCATCCAACCACAATCAAGGAGCAGTGCTGAACTACTCCCCACCTCTTTGATGACTCTCGGACTATCCTTGATTGGACTTTGCTGGCTTTACCTTGCACTAAATGTTATTCTCTTATCATGTATCTATACACTGTAAATGGGTCGATTGTAATCATGTATTGTCTTTCTGCTGACTTGTTAGCAACAAAAGCTTTTCACTGTACCTTGGTACACTTGACAATGATCTAAACTAAAGATTTTTTTTTAAACTTTCCATATTAGGCAAAGCTGGTAAGAATAAGGAGGAGAACTGTTTACTGGGGAGAATGGACCGAACACAAGATGAATATCACAGAAGGATATTTCATATTGTCATGCTTTATATTTCTTCCTTGCAGGCCTTGGTGTCTTCTGAGCCGAAATGTTCTAACATGGGTTTTCTCAAGCTGACGATGAATGAATTGATCGCACTTTCCATGCCAGCAGTGCCATTAGCCGGCTCCCAGGATGAACACACCACCATTCCACAGGTAGAGAGGATGCTGCAGCATTTAATTGTGATGCTTGTTAACAGTGTAATCTGAATTATCGTCATTGCTGAGGTAGCTTTAAGCACCGATAAAGGAAGGAGAATTATTTGTTAGGGAGGCTACCACACAAAGCCAGCACCGCCATTCAATATGGTCATGGCTGATCATCCAAAATCAGTACCCCGTTCCTGCTTTTCCCCCCTATTCTTTGATTCTCGAGCCCTATGAGCTATATTTACCTCTCTCAGGAAATTTGAATGATGAAAGAAGTTTTGTCTCCCTTTGTTTGTAACGCTGTGATCTCATAGGTTAATTTGCACCATGGCTGTCCACAACGCAGCTAAAACGGTTTAAAAACAATATCTCTACATGTTTCATGTTTAGAGCTATTGTCAAGTGACTCCAAGACAAATGGCTCTTCGTGATTAAATTGAACGCAAGATTAGTTACAGGTGCTGAGTACTTGGCAGACACCAAGGGGAAAGGTGTTGTGAACAGCCTTGCACGATTTTTAAAAATGCAAGGCGATATAATTTTGTTTTTAAGAAGTTATTTGTTATTCTCTGAATACTGCTGTGCTCAGTACCATAGATGAGTACGTTGAATTGGAAGCCCAGATTCAAAACATTTTGAGGTGATGCAGGAAGTATACTGTGGATATATGTGAAGTTATCCAGTTTGGTAGGTTTAAAAACAAAAGACAGAATATTATTTAAATGGTGAGATATTGGGAAAGGGATCATGGTAGCCTCCTGCAGCAGTAACAAAAAAACAAACATGCAGGTACAGCAAACAGTTAAGGCAATTGGTATGTTGGCCGTTATGGAAGAGGTTTGAATACAGGCATAAGTATGTCTTGTGACTATTATATGGAGTCTAGGATAAACCACACCTGAGATATTGTGGGCACTTTTGGGTCTCCTTACACAAGAAAGGATATACTTGGCGAAGAAAGAGTGGTAAGAGTTCATCAGCCTGATATTCTAGTGTAGCAGGGCTGCCACGCTGTTTAACTTGGCTTGTATCCACCAAAGTTTAGAAGAATGAGAGAGGGTCTCATAGAAGATTGTCATGGGACCAGACAGGTTGGATCGGGTGAGGATTTCTACTGGTCAGAGAACTAGAACAAGGAGTTATAGTGTGCGGACACCGGGTAAAAAAAAGTTCGGACTGTGATGAAACTAAATGTCTTAATTCAGAGAGTGGAGAGCGTGTCTCGTTGCTACCGCATAGGTTGCTGAATATACTGAATATAGACAGTAAAAACAACACACTCCAGGCTTTGGTGATGCTGGACCTCCAAATCGTCTGGGTTATTGAATATTACTTCTATTAAAGACCCCGTGGAAAACAGAGCCAGGCGAGCCAGATGTTGGACTGTCGGGTTTTGTGAACAATCAGATAGAAGTGCAGGCACTTAGGTAAGGATTACAGATGTGGCAATGGAAGCAATTGCTTATCAATTTTAATATCCACGATAAAATAGCAGCTGTATTTAGTTTTTTTAGTTTAATTTAGAGATGTAGTGCGGAAAAACAGGCCCTTCAGTCCACCGGGTCTGCGCCGACCAGCGATCCCTGCACATTAACACTATCCTACACCCACCAGGGACAATTTTTACATTTACCAAGCCAATTAACCTACAAACCCGTATGTCTTTGGAATGTGGGAGGAAACGGAAGATCGTGGAGAAAACCCATGCAGGTCACGGGGAGAACGTACAAACTCCGTACAGACAGCACCCTTAGTCAGGATCGAACCTGGTTCTCCTGCGCTGCATTCGCTTTAAGGCAGCAATTCTAACGCCACGCCACTGTGACCACCATTAATGTTTTATTCTATACAGTGTCTAATTACTTACCGCAAGTAACATGGAAACACTCCCTAAGATGTTTTTCCCCCCCAAGTTACATGGATAGGATAGGTTTTGAGGGATATGGGCGAAAGGCAGGGAGGTGGGAATGGTGTAGATGGGACACGTTGATTAATATGGGCAAGTTGAGCCGAAGGGTCTGTTTCCACGCTGTATGATTCTATGTCTCTATGACTATGACTCTTAACATTGGCCTCTGCATTGACCTTTGCGACTGCATTGACCTTGGAGGCAAGAGATTGAAGGGGTATGGGAGCAGATAAATGTCCGCACTTGGGTAAATGCTGATGCAGACAGATTGGGCCAAATAGAGGATTTGCTAACATTTATGTCTGAACTTCTTGTGTTTTTCGGTTATTTTGTAATTTAACAGGATGAGCTCTGAAACAGATTGCATTTCTGCTGTCGCATTGGTGCAGCTGCTGTTGAAATTGGAGCTGGCTTGTGAAGTATTATGCATCACAGATGGCATATAAATATTGAGGATTTTCAAGAGGAAAGTAACAGAGCTATATCAGCATCTGCCAGGGAGGCAGCGATCGCTGTGCTTTGATCCGGGTTCCGGTATTCACGTGCAGTTGTGCAGCCTCTTTGTAGGAAAGCTGGCACATGACATGAGGTACGGATGGACCTTGTTGATTTAGCAATTTATTATCATTCCATTAGTGCATTAAAACACTTCTTGCTCCGATTTCCTCCCACACCCTGAAGAGAGGCGTTATATGGCAATTGTAAGTGAGCCTGACTCTGACATGTATGTGGTAGAATCTGAGGAGAGTTGATGACAATGTGGGAAGAATGAGTTAAAATGGTCACTGCCTTTTTTTTTTGTAATAAAAAGGACCTGCAGATGCTGGTTTATGTACCGAGGTACAGTAAACTGCTTTTTTTTTGCATGCGATCCAGTCAGTGAAAATACTATACATGTATTATAATCAAACTGTCCACGGTGGAGAGATACAGGATGAAGGGAGTAACGGTTAGTGCAAGATAAAATCCAGTAAAGTCCAATTAAAGAGTACATGTTGTCCTGTTTCATGTGGACTGAACTGCAGATGCTGTGTTACACCAAAGATAGACACAAAATACTGGAGTAACATTAGCGGGTCTGAAGAAGGGACTCAACTCGGAATGTCACCTATTCCTTTTCTCCAGAGATGCTGCCTGACCGCTGAATTATTCCAGCATTTTGTGTCTATCTTTGCTTTTTTCATGTTCAGACATGTTGGGATCCAGAACAGATTTCCATTCGAACAGTTGCTTCCACTGTGGGCAACTGCAAAGGGTTGCAGTTCAATGTGGTTAAAAGTCACTGGATTGGATATCATATTCTAATATTTCGGAGAGGCTTACAGAAAAGTGCAATACTCATTTTGTGAGGATTTTAGATGGATACAATTTATTTGTCTATCTTCATGCTAAAACACAACGTAACCAGAGGACTTAACAGTTAGAATAAGGAAAAATTATTTTTAAGATGCAAAGCAAAATATCTTGTTTTCCCTTTTGGGCTGAAGGTAGAAGGGGAGATGTAAGAGTCTGCAGATGCTGAAACCATGAGCAAAAAAACAGTGCTGGAGGAACTCTGCGGGTCAGTCAGTGTAGGGGGTTAAGAGGGGAAGGTCGATCAGCCATGATTGAACGGCAGAGTAGACTTGATGGGCCGAATGGCTTAATTCTGCTCCTATCACTGATGAACATCTGTAAAGAGTCTTGAATCGTCACCTGCCTATTCTCTTCACAGATGCTGCCTGACACTTTGATTGTTTTTCTGTAGGAGGAGAGACATTTAGTGGTAATGATGTACAGTAAATGATGTACATTAAATGACATGGACCTGGTCTGATTTGAGTGTGAATTACTGTCCTTTGCCACTTGTTCCACTCCTACCACTTGGCCATTCTAATGCCTCGCAGATTGTAGGCACATATGTGAGAAAGTCAATTATGGCTGCAGTACTCTATAATCGGGATCGAACCTGGGTCTCCGGCGCTGTAAGGCAGCGACACAAACTCTCTAGGAAAGCTAGGGTGTGACATGAGGAATTGACCTTGTTGATTGCCATAAGATTCCAGTTTATTTCCTGATGGTGGGAAGGTATTATTAGGTAATGTAGGACATCTCATGGATATTTAGAAATTTGACATAATTTTTCATTTAAAAGACAGATTAGTGAAATTGATAAAAAAGCGTCTGGCAACATGGATTTAAAACGAGATTTCATGATAGAAAGCCAAGGGTTATAATATTGCTTTTTAGATGGGGCGATGAAGTTTCTTCAATTCTCGCAGGGACCACGGCTTTCTCTTTATGTTAATTTGTAATGAATTGAATATAGCATGAAAGACAAAATCTCAAAATTTGCTCACCAACATTTTATACAACTGTTACTGAGACGTATGCACCGCACAATGTAATTCTTTTGCACAATCCACAAATGCACAGTCGTCATATTTTGACACCGTTTACAAAGAAAAAGGTTGTATGTCCAGTCAACATCCTGGAAGTACTAGAGTGCCCTTGATCATGCTCTGTCCAACGAAAACATGTGCCTTTTTCATCACGTTGTCTACCTATGTCACCACTTTTGGGGAATGATGTAATTGTTTCCCCGAGGTCTCTTTGTTCTACAGCACTCACTAAGGCCCTGTAATTTACTGTCTGTGTGCTAACCAGGTTTAATGATGTAATTCAAAGAAGTACGTTGAATCCCTGTGTAAATTTTGGTAAGTTGCTAAGTATTATAGCTAGGATGGTATTATGGGGTTGCCTGACATTAGAAATTAAAACAAAATCTTAATAATGGAAATACCCATTCTAATAAACTGAATTCTAATAGAATCAATGAAGAAAAAAAGTTCTGCCTTTGTCCCAGATGTTAAGTTTATCAGAATCTAACACATTAGTCTGCCTTCAGTCTTAACAGATGCTAAGAATGCACTTGCAGCACTTTTCATTATTGTTTCAGATTTTCAGTATCTGCAGTTTTGTATTCTTGATAATTTGTTTGTTTAATGCTTTATTGAGCAACATTGTCCATATCTCAATCTGAAATCAGTGTGAAAGTTGATGCAGTTGGCCCACCGAGAGGGGAATAAAGACAGACATGTTGGCACATTTTAACCTGCCATCCAGTTATTGCTGCTGGAACGTTCCTGTGCATTTGCTGGGTGAAGTCATCATTTGGCCCATGTGCCACTACGCTTGACAAGCCTGATAATTAGTACTTGTGAAACCATGTCTCGGCTCGTTGTTGTCTTTGGGGGTGGAAAAAGGAGTAAACTGCAGTGAAAGTTCATGATTTTTTTGGACCTCAAGTTTTTTTAAACATTTAATTTACTGGAAATGGTCTTTGTTAAGCCAGCATTTATTGGCCATCCCTAATTTCCAGTGAGTAGTTGCTTTCCTGGACCCTGGCAATACAAGTCTTAATGGTAACCTCATTGTGATATTTAGCAGGGAGCTCTTCTGGGTGGCACGGTGGTGTGGCAGTAGAGGTGCTGCCTCACCGCGCCATAGACGTGTTTGATCCTGACTACGCGTGATGTCAGTGGATATATTTTTTAGGCAGAGATAGACAAATTATAGATTTGAACGGGTGTCAAGGTTTATGGGGAGAAGGCAGGAAAATGGGATTTGGAGGCAGAGACCAACTATGATTGAATGGCATAGTAGACTTGATGGGCCGAATGGCCTGGTTCTACTATAACTTGTGAGTGCACCTTGAAAACAATACCAACAGTGGCCATGGTGCACCGTTGGTGGAGGGAGTAAATATTAAGATTGAGGGGTGGAGTGCCATTCAAACGGTCTACTGTGTGGTGTCAGGCTTGAATGTTGTTCGATGGAATATGATTTTTCATTTTACCAAGACAAAGTTAATGTCAATAGACAATAGGCAATAGCTGCAGGAGTAGGCCATTCGGCCCTTTGAGCCAGCACTGTCATTCAATGTGATCATGGCTGATCATCCCGAATCAGTACCCTGTTCCTGCCCTCTCCCCATATCACCTGACTCCGCTATCATTAAGAGCCCTATCTAGTTCTCTCGAAAGTATCCAGAGAACCAGCCTCCACCGCCATCTGAGGCAGAGAATTCCACAGACTCACAACTCTCTGTGTGAAAAAGTGTTTCCTCATCTCCGTTCTAATTGGCTTGCCCCTTATTCTTAAACTGTGGCCCCTGGTACTGGACTCCCCCCAACATCGGGAACATGTTTCCTGCCTCTAGCATGTCCAAGCCCTTAATAATCTTAAATGTTTCAGTAAGATCCCCTCACATCCTTCTAAACTCCAGATGTAATGTCCTGAATGTGTCAGCCCTCTGGAACCTGTAGTACCTTCCACAGATCACCTTTAGGAAGAGATAGTAATCTTTAATTCCTATGAATAGGAGGCTCTCAATGCAAATTTGAGACATGACTTGCTGAATATATGTTGGAGGAAGAAATGATAGCAATGTTCAAGAGGCATATGGACTGACAAATGAACAGGAAGGCAGATGCGAATAAAGTGCTGGAGTAACTGAGCGGGTCGGCAACATCTCTGAAGAGGTGTCTCGACCCGAAATGTCATCCATTCGTTCTATCCAGAGATGCTGTCTGTCCCGCTGAGTTACTCTGGCATTTTATGTCTATCTCGCGAGAACGTGGATAGGTGACATTTTGGCTCCTGACCCGACGTCACCGAACCACATTCTCCAGTGATGCTGCCTGACCTGCTCAGTTACTCCAGCTTTGTGTCCCTTTTGTGTAAACCAGCATCTGCATGAAGGCAGATGGGGTTAGATAACATGATTGGTGCAGATTTGTGATGCCATACTGCTTCGTTTTAGAGCCTTTTATTAGATTTGTAAATCATAGTTTTCCTTCAGAACTGTTATTCATTTACCTAAAAGCTATGGAAAATAATCTGCAGCAATAACCTCTGAATTTTAACTGCAGTTTCAGATTTTTTGTTTTTAATTGAGCATTATTTTCATTTTGAGGAGTGCTATATTTTATATTAAAAAAGTAAATAATATAAGCCTATAGACTTTAGCTTTAATGTTTAAGAAGGAACTGCAGATGCTGGAAAATCGAAGGTAGACAAAAGTGCTGGAGAAACTCAGCGGGTGCAGCAGCATCTATGGAATGAAGGAAATAGGCAACGGGTTAAAATATAAAATATTGAATTAATATATTTCACTGACCGCACAGTCACATTTGAGTCATATACATATTGAATCAACAACTTAGCAAGTACATCAATGCCTACACTTCCTTAGAAGGCTTAGGAAGTTCGGCATTTCCCTACAACTCTCACCAACTTCTACAGATGCACCATAGAAAGCATTTTATCAGGATGCATCACAGCTTCATTTGGTGAGACCAAATCTGGAGCATGGTGTACAATTTTGGTCGCCCAATTATAGGAAGGATGTCAACAAAATAGAGAGAGTACAGAGGAGATTTACTAGAATGTTGCCTGGGTTTCAACAACTAAGTTACAGAGGTAGGTTGAATAAGTTAGGTCTTTATTCTCTGGAGCGCAGAAGGTTAAGGGGGGACTTGATAGAGATCTTTAAAATGATGAGAGGGATAGACAGAGTTGATGTGGACAAGCTTTTCCCTTTGAGAATAGGGAAGATTCAAACAAGAGGACATGACTTCAGAATTAAGGGACAGAAGTTTAAGGGTAACATGAGGGGGAACTTCTTTACTCAGAGAGTGGTAGCGGTGTGGAATGAGCTTCCAGTGGAAGTGGTGGTGGCATGTTCGTTTGTATCATTTAAAAATAAATTGGATAGGCATATGGATGAGAAGAGAATGGAGGGTTATGGTATGAGTGCAGGCAGGTGGGACTAAGGGAAAAGAAGTTGTTCGGCACGGACTTGTAGGGCCGAGATGGCCTGTTTCCGTGCTGTAATTGTTATATGGTTATATGGTTATTAGGCAATATAAAAGAGTAAAGGTCCTGATAGAATTGCATAAAACATTAGTGTGGCCACAGCTGAGGTATCGTGTTGCACTGTAGGAAGGCTGTGATAGCACTGGAGAGGGTGATCACGAAATACACCAAGATATTACGCGAAATGGAAAGAGGAGGCCGATATTGTACTTGATGGAAGTATGCAAAATAATGGGAGGTATAGATGTGGTGGACAGTAAGAAACTTCCTCACATCAGTGTTGCCTTCAACTAAACATTTAGGGTAAGGAATAAAAGGTTTAGGGGCGATCTGAGAAAATGTTATTTCTCTCAGTTGGTGGTTAGAATCTGGAATGCACTGACTGGATGGGTGGTAGAGGAAGGTACTGTCATAATATTCAAGATGACACCAGATGAACACTTGACGGTCAAAGGGTGGAAGGTTATGGACCAAGTGTTCATAAGTAGGATTAGTATAGACAATTATTTGATGGTTTTCCATGGACTTGATGGGCCAAAGGGTTTCTTTCTGTGGTGTATGACTTTATGGCTCTTTGGTGTTAGTAAACATAGTATAATACAGATCCACCACCGATTTTCCAGCATGCTTGGTTCCAAGAGCCTTGCCAGAATATCTGTTCTACTGTATCAACAGAGGTCACAGCCTCTGAGAGGAGTCGAATGGGACAGAACAGTCCGCCTAGGCTGCTGGGGAACTGAGATACTGATACTAAAGTCGGCCTTGGTAGTCGGCTATGGGAACAGATCTGCCGGCTGGGGCTGGGCCTGAGTTCCAGAACCCCAGCCGCAGGAGTTCTAGAGCCCTGGCCCACTGTGCGAATTCAAATGAGGTTGAGATCGGCTGCATTTTCAGGCGCAATTCCGGGCGAATTTCAAGTGTGCTCTTGTAATTTTGTCCAGATTAAAGAAGATACCGGATCATCAGTTCACAAGTTCATAAGTGATAGGAGCAGAATTATGCCATTCGTCCTGTCAAGTATACTCCGCCATTCAATCATGGCTGATCTATCTTTCCCTCTTAACCCCATTCTCCTGCCTGCTTCCCATAACCCCTGACACCCGTACGAATCAAGAATCCACTGTCTTAAAATAGGTGATGGACCTCATTTATCATGTGAGATTTGTATATTTAGCAATTTTCATTTTTTTTAATTGGACAATTAATATTAATGAAGTAATTTCAGGAACCTATTTTAGTGATTGAGTACAAAGGAGCTGAATTAAAATGCACTAATTAATTAATGATTATTATTAGAGTGCATAAACTGTTGCTGGTTATTGTGTATCCTCTTACTATGAAGATCAGTACATCCTGTTAGTAATTTTCATTCTTATAACAGCAGGGAAACAGCTGTTCTTAAATCTGCGGGGATGCATTTCCAAGCTTTTGTATCTTCTACTCGATGGAAGAGGGGAAAAGAGAGAAGTGCCAGGATGTGTGGTCCTTGTATCACGGCTGTTTCCCCAAGGTAGAGCAAAGTGTAGTGTAGATGGAGTTGATGGGGGAGGCTGGTTTATGATGTAGAGGGCTGCGTTCACAACTCAGCAAATTCTTGTGATCTTGGGCAGAGCATGTTGCCCCACCAAGCTCTGGTGCATCCAGATAGAATGTTTTCTGTAGATATTGATTCAAGAGAATTTATTGTCATGTGTCCCAGATAGGACAATTAAATTCTTGCTTTGCTTCAGCACAACAGAATATTGTAGGCATAAATAAATACAGAACAGAACTGATCAGTGTGACCATATACCAATGAATATACACACATAAATAAACAGATAAAGTGCAATGGGCTATTTAACGATCACCTTTGTTTGAGTTGAGTTTAATAGCCTGATGATGGCTGTGGGGAAGCTATTCCTGAACCTGGATGTTGCAGATTTCAGGCTCCTGTACCTTCTACCTGAAGGCAGCGGGGAGATGAATGAGTGGCCAGGATGGTCATTCACGACATGCTGAATTTCCTGAGCCTTCTGAGGAAATAGAGGCATTGATGCGGTTTCTTGGCTTGTAGCATCAATTTGGTTGGATCAAAGCAAATTGTGAAGGGGGTGGGGGGAAGGATTTACAAGATGCTGAATTTAATATTTATTGCGCAAAACACAAAATGCTGGAGTAGCTCAGTGGCTCAGGCAGCATCTTTGGAGGGAATGAACATGCAATATTTCAGGTCGGGACCCTTCTTCAGACTGATTGTGGGAGGGGGGAGAAAGCTGGAAATGCGGTGGGGCTGGCACAAAGCCTGGCAAGTGATGTGTCATATATCGGTGAGATTGAGTGTACACTTGATGAACCTTTCGCTGGGCACTTACACTCAGTCAGTCTACGCAAGCTCCCAGTTGCCAAACATTTTAACTCCGCTTCCCATTGCCATACTGACCTTTCGGACTTGGGCTTCCTCCACTGTCAGATGAAGCCACACACAAATTGGAGGGGCAGCAGCTCGTACTTCACTTGGGCAGCTTGCAACTCAGCAGTATGAATTGATTTCTCTAATTTCAAGCAAGCAACTCCTGCATTCCCTCCCTCCCAGTTGTCCTACCTGTTCCACTGTTCACATCCTGGTATCCCTCTTGTTATCACACCTTTTCCAGCCAACAATGGGTCATATTGGGGTCCACCGTTCCTCTGGTCATCTTTTGCCAGCCCTGATTTGTTCTGGCCTTTACTTGTCTCCAGTTTATTTCCTCCTGCCACCCCCCCCCCCCCCCCCCCCCCCCCTAACCAACCTATACTTTTAGTCTGAAGAAGAGTTCCGAACCAAAACGTCACCTGTTCCTTTCCTCCAGAGATGCTGCCTGACCGCTGAGTAACTCCAGCAGTTATTATTACCTATTATGGGTACAGAACAGCCTGGCAAGTGATAGGTAGATACAGGTAGAGGGGATTTGCTTGACAGATGGATGGAAAAAGGCTAGAGATGAAAAAGGGTATCAGATATGGAGTGAAATGTGAAGCCAGAGGAAGGGAAGAAGGTAGATGAGGAATGGGGGAGGGGAGTGGGAGTTGGCGAGTGGGAGTGCTGGAAGCTGAAATTATAGCTTTGTAATTGACCCATCAGAAGAAATAAAGCACAGCGGACCAGATTGTGGGTGAGATTTGGAAGATTTTGGAAGGTAAATGTCCTGTGATCATTGGTATACACTCCAAGGCTGTGCCAACACAGGAGCAATGAAACCGAGCACAGCTGCTCGGTGATCTCAGCACTCTCTGAATACATTGAAGATGAATAATAAGCTATACATGGGATTTTTGATTACTGTGAGTGAATGGTTAACAAGGCTGTAATTTGCTGCAAAGAAATGGATAACATTGTGACCCATTGAAGTAAAACACAAAGTGGTTTCTGGATGTCAGTTGAGCCAGGCGATTAAATTATAGCCTTACACTCTTCCTGTTTGCATGTTCTCTGTTTATCTCCCTCTCTCTCTCTGTTTTTAATATTACATATTTTATCATCCCAAAATGCAAAAGCAAACTGCAGAGAAAATTCGGGTGTCATTACTAAAGATTATTGCCATGACTCACAGTTGAGACAATGACAGCTCCAAAGCATAATTATATATTATCAGTGCAGTGCAAACCCATCAAATCTCGAGGCTCTTTTCCTTGGAAGAGCGTGGGGCAGCTTCAGCATCTGGTGCATGAAGTGCCAACTTGATGAGGTTACAACACAGGGCAGCATACTGTATGTTGTCTTCTGTTGGCAAAACTCCATTTTAAAATCTTGCTACTTCCAGCTTTTCTATGGTGATGGACATGTTATAATCATCAGATGAACAAGACTCATAGAGCCATACAGCGTGGAAACAGGCCCAGTTTGACCACACTGACCAACATGTCCAATCTACACTATTCCCACCTGCCTCTGTTTGTCCCATATCTATCTAAAACTATCATATCCATGTATGTCTAAATTTTTCTTAAATGTTGTAGTAGTCCCTGCATCAACTACCTCCTCCGTCAGCTTGTTCCATATACCCACCACCCTTTGTGTAAAAAAGTTATCCCTCAGGTTACCATCAAATCTATCCCCCCTCACCTTAAACCAGTGTCCTTTGGTTCTCGATTCCCCTACTCTGGACAAGAGACTCTGTGCGTTTATCAGGTCTATTCCTCATAATTTTGTTCACCTCTATCAGATGCGCTCCAAGGAATAGGGGCCCAGCCTGCTCCGCTTTCCCTATAGCTCAGGCCCTCGAGTCCTCGCAACATCCTCATAAATCTTCCATTCTCCATCAAAGCTAAGGAGCAGCACAATTGGTCAACTTGTGGACTGCTGCCCATCAACCCCTGTGTTCCGGGTTCAACCCTGACCCCCGATACTATCCGTATGGGGCTTAAATGTTGTCTGTGACTCTGCATTTCCTCCGCATGCTCCTGTTTCCTCCCACACTCCAAAAACATGCGGGTTGGTAGATTAATTGGCCATTAAAATACCCCCAGAATGTGCGTTAATGGGATAATCTGAGGAGAGTTGATGGTAATGTGGAGAGAATAAAATGGGATTAATGTAGGATTAGTGTAAATGGGTGTTTGATGGGAACCTCCCCCTATCAAGAAAGAATCTCCAGATTCAGGAACAGTTTCTTCCCAGCTGTCATCAGGCAACAGAACCACTCTATCACCAACTAGACCTACCATTTACCTCATTGGAGACCCGAGGACTATCTTTATTGGGACTTTACTGGACTTTATCTTACACTGTGCGTTATTCCTTTTATCCTATAACTGTTTGCAGTGGATGGCTCAATTGTAATGTATAGTCTTACCGCTGACTGGTTAACACGCAACAACAAGCTTTTCACTGTTTACATGTGATAATAAATTAAATTAATCTGCGAAATTCTCTGTCACAGAAGGTGGAGATGCTGTGTCAATAAATATATCGGAAAGGAAACCGATATATTTATTAATGCAAAGGGTTATGGGAGAAGCTAGGAAAATAGTGGAGAAGCCGATGATATCCATGATTGTATTGAATGTTCAAGCTGAAGGGCCAGTTGGTACACTCCTGCTTGAACTTTTACGTTTCTTAGATCTTCAGCATCAATATCCCGGAGATTTGCCTTTGGCCAGAAACTCACCTGGATCAATCTGAAAAATTCCTTGACTTTTTCAGCTGGTCAAAAGGTGAGTGGCTCACCTGACCCTTGGGGCCTTCTTACCACTGAAAAAGCTCACAAGAATCATGAGGAACTTATCAAAAACTTTAAAAAAAAAGACACAAAGTGCTTTCAACATAATTTGTTTCCTTAAAAGCATTCCTGTATAATTATTGGTGGCAGACAAAAATGCTGGAGAAACTCAGCGGGTGAGGCAGCATCTATGGAGCAAAGGAAATGGGCAACGTTTCAGGTCGAGACCCTTCTTCAGACTCTGACGAAGGGTCGCAATCTGAAACGTTGCCTATTCCCTTCGCTCCATAGATGCTGCCTCACCCGTTGAGTTTCTCCAGCATTTTTGTCTACCTTCGATTTTGCAGCATTTGCAGTTCCTTCTTAAACAGAAAGTGTTTCCTTCGGATTGACTCATTTTTTAACTGCAAATGCTTGACTTTTAAACAAGTTCCTTCTTAAACAACCTGTATAATTATTTTCTCATTTCCAACATGAGGTTGCTTTCCTGATCATCAATTTTTGAATGAGCCACTGTATGAACATTGTGCCCCTAAAATGCCATTGTGTTATTACCTCAGCTTTAGAGACGTATTTGAAACATTTTTATTGTTATTCTCTTGTTCACCTTCCCTGCTTGGTGTGATGAGAGTGGATGTAGTGCGTTTTATAGTGAGTGGAGAAGGATTGCAAAAATCATTGTGTGTAGGAAAGAACTGCGGATGCTGGTTTAAATCAAAGCTAGACACAAAATGCTGGAGTAACTCAGTGGGACAGGCAGCATCTCTGGAGAAGGAATGGGTGATGTTTCAGGTTGAAACTGAGTTGAGTTACTCCAGTATTTTGTGTCTATCTGCAAAAAGCATTTATATTTTGTGAAACATTTGTTGGTTGTATGTAATTTTTCGATACCTCTTTTTTTTTGTTAGGTTCACGCTCTGAATATCTTGAGGGCACTGTTCAGGGACACCAAATTAGGCGAAAATGTCATTCCCTACGTGGCAGACGGATTGCAAGCAGCCATCCTTGGGTTTATGTCTCCAATATGGGCAGTAAGTCATAACCTTCTAACATTCTTTGCAAGTTTACTAACTGGATCTTTTCCAGAGCTAATGTAATCAAAAACAAAATGGGCAATAAGGGAAACCAAAAATGCATAAAAGTCCTTAATGTCAAAGGCTATTGAGATATATATTTCCCATTTTGTGTAAATGCTTACGAGGGAGACTTTCCCATCATCGTGGTATGATGAAAATGGTTCATGTGTTGAACAAGGCAGCAGTCCTTCAATACGATGGGGAGAGGATGAGCTGTGCAAAGTTGAATTTGTTTAGTTTAGTTCAGTTTAGAGATACAGCGTGGAAACAGACCCTTCGGCCCATCGACTCGCACCGACCAGCGATTCCCGCCCATTAACACTATCCTACACGCACCAGGGATAATTCACACTTATACAAAGCAAATTAACCTACAATCCTGTACTTCTTTGGAGTGTGGGAGCAAACTGAAGATCTTGGAGAAAACCTACACGGTCATGTGGAGTACGTACAACCTCCTTACAGACAGCACCCATAGTCAGGACCAAACCCGGGTTTCTAGAGCTGTAAACGCTGTAAGGCAGCAACTCTACCACCGTGCCACCCTGGCTGTTATAGGATTTGACTGTTATAAGGAGTATTCCAATAACGATGAGAAGTGAATGTACTCAATTGTGTGTAAACCCACCTGATAATGTCAAAGCTAAAATATATATTGCATTCCCTGGCAAATCAGCTCTGTGTATTGGACCTTTGCATCCTTTTTCCAAATGAACCCTATTTTAACAATTTAAATAATGTACAATCACATTAACAATCAATGCACAGAGGTGGTGGTTATGTTATAGGAATAAATTGTTTAAAAAAACGCATCAAACCAGGACGGTTGGCATGAGTTTGTTGAATGAAAGTTATATGAACCTGACTTGATTGAAATGTTTGAGAAGTGAATTTACGAAATGGAAGCAGACCCCGAGTCCTTGAGCCTTCTCTACCATTTGATAAGAGCATGCGTGATCTAATTACGGTCAGGGCTGCATTTTCCTGTCTGTATCCCATAAACCTTGACACCAATAGACCAAATATCTGACCTCTCTGCTTTCATTATATTCATCGATTTGAGGAAGGGAAATATTTTTGAGGGGGCACCAAGAGAGCTGAATATCCTTGAGAACACATTAAAAAGGATTAATGATTGGTGCAGAGGGTTTTTTTTAGAGCGTTACGGCGCGGAAACCATGCCGACCAGTGGCCCTCATACACTCGCACTATCCTACATTAGGGACAATTTACATTCTTTACCAAATACAATTAACCTACAAACCTGCACATCTTTGGAGTAGAAACATAGAAAATAGGTGCAGGAGTAGGCCATTCGGCCCTTCGAGCCAGCACCGGCATTCAATATGATCATGGCTGATCATCCAAAAGCAGTACCCCGTTTTTTCCCCATATTCCTTGATTCCTTTGTTAGAGTATGAGAGGAAACCCATGCGGTAATGGGAGGAAACCGGAGCACCCAGGGAGAAAACCCATGCGGTAATGGGAAGATCGTACAAACTCCATACAGACAGCATCCGTGGTCAGGATCAAACCCGGGTCTCTGGCGCTGTGAGACAGCAACTCTAACCCTATGCCACCCTTATGTAATCCACCATATAATCCACTCCATGGAGTGAAGATGATTGGACTTTATTGCCTTCCATCACAGTGAGGAATGTGGGGAATCGGCTGTGGTGGATGTTTATGTTAACTTGTACGTAGTTTGTGTGTTTTGTAGCATTTTATAATATGACTGTATGGTAAATCGCGTTTCACTGTACCTTAATTGGTACACGTGAGTATAAAATACCCTTTGAACCCCCTTTGGATTTTGCCAAGAAATTTGAAGAAGTCTCGTGTATAGGAAGGAACTGGTTTAAACCGAAGATAGACACAAACTGGGGGACAGGCAGCATCACGGGATGGAAGGAATGGGTGAAGTTTTGGGTAGAGACTCCTCTTCATACTGAGGAAGGGTTTCGACCTGAAAAGTCACCCATTCCTTCTATCCAGATATGCTGCCTGTCCTGCTGAATTAGTCCAGCATTTTGTGGATGTAGTCGACCAAACGGCGTGTTTTTATGCTGTATATCTTTGACTCTATAATTGTGAAGCTTCCAGGTGATATATAAATTGTTTGATGGTGACCAAAATAACATTGGACTTCAAGTAGACAATAGAAGATAGACACAACAAGCTGGAGTAACCCAGCGGGACAGGCAGCATCTCTGGAGAGAAGGAATGGGTGACGTTTCGGGTCGAGACCCTTCTTCAGACCAATACAATGTTCAACTTGACCGATGAGCAGAACAGTTGAAGACCAAGCTTGATTTCCTTGTTCTTTTATTCTGTGCCTCACCCAATGGAGGCTAGTCCTCTGTATGCCACCTTAACCTCGTCTCATTATTGCCAGTGCTGCTATCTTCAGAGATCTGTTCACACGCATTCCAAGATTTGTTTATACCTCGATACCTTTCGATATACTGTCTTGTTTTGTAAATTTACTTTTCTTGTTTGCCCTCCTCTAAATGCAACACTCACCTTTTCTGGGATTAAGTTCCATTTGCTGCCTTCATGCCCACAATTGTTCACATATATCTTCCTGCAACCTTCAATGTTCTTTCGTGCAGTCAACCGCAATTCTAATTTTGCGATCATGGACAAATTTCTGAATCACGATTGTACATTTAATTCACCATCATTCATCTATGTCACAAAATGAATGGAACCTCATCATCGTCGGCTGTCACTCGAAACGAGTATGACTGTCCTCTCATCTCCATAGGGTTGTTATGGTGGATTCCCTATATGGAGAACGCCTGTGTGTGACTTTTAAACGTGGGGAGACTGGTGCACTGACATCCACCACACGGTTCTTGACAGATCTGGGTCAGATTCCAGTGGCACGGAGTCCAAGACGACTGGAGACCCTTTTCTGATGCAGCCTTCATCTGCCTTCCCAACCATTGTGACACTCCACTAAAGTGTGCCATCATCCTCCGCCTGTTCCACCGTTGAGGTCTTGGTTGGATTGCTCTTTGTCAGAGACCTCCCCCTCGACCTTATCGCCATGGGTGGCCCTACCAGGAGCATAGCTCCAGACGGCATCGCTCTCATGATCTCAGGACTACACAAGCTTCTCCACCACAACATGGTGACAATCCACGGAGAAGGGATGGAACTTAATACTGTCCCGTAGAAGCCTACTGCAAATATCCTTGCAGTCGTTAGAATTCCAGGCAATTATTGGCCTTTGCTCGTGATCTGATCCAATTTTCATTCCAATCTGCCATGTGGAACTTCGTCAAGTTCCTCATTAGCATTCATGTGGACCACATCAATTTCACTATTTACTTTAGTTGCTTTAGACATAAAAAGCGTGAAATCAGGCCCTTCTGCCTACTGAGTCTGTGCCGACCAGTGATCACTCCATACTCTAGCACTATCCTACACAGTAGAGACAATTTACAATTAAAGGAAGTTAATTAACCTACAAACCTGTACGTCTTTGGCATGTGGAAGGTAACTGGAGCACCCGGAGAAAACCCACGCAGGTCACGGGGAGAACGTACAGCCAACACTCATAGTCGGGATCAAACGCACGTCTCTGGCACTGTAAGGCTTACCGCTGCGCCACTGTGCTGCCCGTATTTTAAAATTTGGACTTTAATTATCTCTATTTTTATTCTACATTGCTACATCAGCAGTTTTCCAGTGTTCTGTCTTTATGCCAGCGGGCAAAGGGGAGTGGAAAATAACGGTCAGCTGTTTCCTCCTTTTATTCTTTTACGAATGTGAGATGCATTTATCTGGTTATCTAATTTTAAAATATGGTAGACTCCTTAATGTGACCTCTCTTTCTGGGGTTATCATCTGTAATATTTCATATTCCTCCTCTTCCTCCTCCTCAATGTCAATCCCAGTATGGTTCTACTCCTCCACAAGGACAGCAATAAAGTATTTATTTGGGACACACTTTAATCTCTACAATAACGTAATCTTTCCTTGTCTTCTAATGCACTGCAGGATGCCATTTGACATATTGGGTCCATGTTAGTTTCCAGGAAGGCAATGCCATTAGTGCCATTGCCCCTCTCCTTTTCACCATATATTTTTGCAACACATGCACAGTCACCACTTGCCCTAATACTCCCTCTTGATTCTAATGAATCTTTTTTGCAGTTATCTCACATTAGGGACAAGTTAAAGTTGGCAATTAAGCTCTAAGGATGCCTTTGGGACGTGGGAGGAAACCCAAGCATTTTTGGGGAGAATGTGTTAACTGTACACAGATGGCAGCAGAGACCGGGATTGAACCCATGCCCTGAGGGCATTGAGGCAGCAGACTAATGGCTGTGGATCCATCATCACCAAATCATTTTCTTATGTATTTATGCAGCAGGTTATTCTATTTCCTATGATTTTATCTTAAGTTCTTTATTATGTATTGTCTTTCCTCCCTAATTTTTTTATTCTTGCTCTACCTTTGATACTCCTCGAGGCGCCTGCTATGATGAACTTATTAGTAAATTTGTAAAATACTGCTTCCTTCCTGCTTTATTCTATTCAGCGTGTCTTTCTTATGCAGGGGTCTAGCTATGTTCTCCCCTTTATTTATAGTGAACATGTTTGATCTAAAATCTCACAATATTCTTCTTGAAGTCGTCTTGGTATTGGTGTTGTTTATTACTGGTGTGTGTATTGAGATAAAGTGAAATGCATTATTTGCATGCTATGCAGACAATCGTAACAGAATCAAGGGATATGGGGAGAAAGCAGGAACAGGGATTTTGGATGATCAGCCATGATCATATTGAATGGCAGTGCTGGCTCGAAGGGCTGAGTGGCCTACTCCTGCACCTATTTTTTATGCTTTTATACTAGAGCACAATTAATCCATATACAAATTCAACAGGTACTTCAAAGAGAAAAATACTGGAGGGCAGAACCTAGTGGTGCAACATAATAGCATTAAAGTTACAGATAAAAAGTCTGCAATGAGAGGACTAAGGTTTATAGCCTATGGGAGGATCGTTCAGTTGTCTGATAGCAGAGGAGAAGAACCTGTTCTTAATTGAACATAGAATAGTACAGCATAGGAATAGGCTTTTCGGCCCACAATGTTTGTGCTGAATATGATGCCTGGGTAAACTAATCTCATCTCCCTGCACATGATCCATATCCCTCCATTTTCTGCATATCCATGTGCCTATCTAAAAGCCTCTTAAGTGCCGCTATTCAATCTGCCTCCACCACCACCCTTGGCAGCGCGTTCCAGATATCCACCAATCTGGTAGTGCATGCTTTCTGACTTTTGTAAGTTCTGCCTGACTGGAGAGGGGAGAAGGAGGAATGGCCGGGGTGAAAATTATCCTTGGTTATGTTGAAGAAGGAACTGCAGATGCTGGAACAAACCTTTCTGTCCTGGGCCTCCTCCATGGCCAGAGTGAGTCCCACCGTAAATTGGAGGAGCAGCATCTCATATTTCGCTTGGGTAGTTTACACCCCAGCGGTATGAACATTGACTTCTCCAATTTCAGGTGGTCCTTGCTTTCTCCCTCTTTCCCCTCCCCTTCCCAGCTCTCCCACAGCCAACTGTCTCCACCTCTTCCTTTCTTCTTCTCGCCCCTCCCAACCCCTCATCAGTCTGAAGAATGGTCTCGACCCGAAACGTCACCCATTCCTTCGCCCCATAGATGCTGCCTCACCCGCTGAGTTTCTCCAGCATTTTTGTCCACCATTGGTTATGTTGGCTGCTTTTCCAAGGCAGTGTGAAGTGTAGCTGGAGTTGATGTTGGGGAGGCTGGTCTGTGTGATGCACTGGGCTGCATCCATAACTATGTACAGTTTAGCTTAGAGATACAGTGCGGAAACGGGTCCTTCAGCACACCAGGTCTGTGCCGACCAGCAATCCCTGCATGTTAACACTATCCTACAAAACACTAGGAACAATTTACAATTTTACCAAGCCAATTGGCCTACAAACCCTGTCTTTGGCGCGTGGGAGGAAACCGGAGCACCCGGAGAAAACACACGTAAGTCACAAGGAGAACATACAAACTCGATACAGGCAACACCCGTTGTCATGATGGTACCCTGGTCTTTGGCGCTGTAAGGCAGCAACTCTACCACTGCGCTTTCTTGAGCACTTGGACAGAGCTCTTGCCAAACCAAGCTGTAATAATCGCAATAGGATGCGTCATACGAAGTTGGTAAGAGTCATTGGAGACCCGCCAAACTTCCTTATTCTCCTGAGGAAGTAGAGGTGTCTGTGTGTGTTCTTGGCCATAGCTTCAATGTGGTTGATCTGGGACAAGTCGTTGGTGATATTTACGCTTAGGAACTTAAGGCTCTCAACTTGCAGCTGTGACACTAATTTTCCTTGAAGTAGCTGCTTCCATTTCAGCTTTAAGTCATTCTGCAACTAGGTTTATTTATCGCTCTCTGTCCTTCCGTAATTATGTTACATGTCACATAATTATTATCATTGCCTCTGAATTCCTGCCTGTTGCTACCTCTCCACTTGTCAGGTTTAAACCCCTAAAACCATGGCCAGCGCCATCTCCTGGCATGAGTGATTTTTAAATAAAGTTCACTTACAGAATTTAGTTAGAGATACAGCGTGGAAACAGCCCTTTGGCCCTCTGTGTCCGTGCCGACCAGCGACCACCCAGCACACGAGCACTACCCTACATACTCGGAATAATGTTACAATTTTACCGAAGCCAATTAACCTACAAACCTGTACGTGTTTGGAGTGTGGGAGAAAACCCATGCAGGCCATGGAGAGATAGTACAAACTCCGTACAGACACCACCTGTAGTCGGGATCCAACCCGGTCTCCGGCGCTGTCAGGCAGCAACTCTACCACGGCGCCACCGTGCCGCAATAGTAAAGAATTCTACACATTCTGTACCTCTTTCTCCCCTATAGTCACCATTTGTCTTTACATCATTGAAATCTCAATTATTACCATGTTCTTTTTTTCATTGCTCATAAATCTGCCTACACATTGCACTTCTATCTTCTCCTGACTTTTTGGAACTCGCTGTAAAACACCAGGCAGTGATTCTAACTTTTTTTTGGATTTTTTTAGTTCAATTCCTATCCTCACCGTCTGTTGGTTTCCTTAACCAATCTTGTACTCTTGTTCTCTTCCTCTTTACCTTACCCCAAATCTTGTTTAGAAATCAAGGACTTTTCAAATTGTAGAAAATTCACGACATTGCGAAAGCCAATGAAGTGGTACCCGATCTATTGCCATCGTCCAGCACAAGATTGTAGCCTGGCAGGCCGTGGCCTTTCATGCACTGTACAGGCAATTTGACATTCTGTGAGGTTTCTTGCCTTTTCCACCTTTTCGGGCATGGAGCTCCGTTCCTTTATCATTCTCCATGAGAAATATATTTCTTCATCTCCCCCTGTAATTCTTTAAATAATTCTCTCTGCCTGGTTTTCGTCTCTTGGTTCTCGTGTACTCTGGTTCAGCCCCGCACAATGATACACATCTCAGCAAATTCTTTGTAACTCAAAGAAAGTAGAGGCAATGGTGTGCTGCCCTTACAATGACATATATATCTGGGCCTAGGTCAGGTCCAGGAATTTGAAGGTGTTGACACTCTCCACCGCCGACCCATTAATAAAAACTGGCTAACATGGTCTCCTGGCCTCCCTGCTCTGAAGCCGTGAGATCCTCGGTTTTGTTGATGTTGAGTAAGAGGTTGTTGTTGCGGTACGTTGAATGGGCCTCCTGTACGTTCACCAGATTAATCTGGCATGGGTTCAGTGGCAACTCCCTAGCTGGGCTGTGATGGGCTGCCCGCCAGAAGTCCCCATTTGGGGAATTGCTCAGTTGTGGCTATGTTCCTGAGCAGATTGTAGTGGAAAAATTGCCCCATTATTAAAGCTTAGATTTAAATTAACTAAAATGGCACTTGGGCAGAGGCCAGGAAAATGGAAATTAGCTCAGGTCATTTGCACCATTCTAGTTGCAAGCATATTGGCCAAGTGCATGCCTACTGAACTAACTTTAACAAACCTGGAATATGGGAAAGCAGAATTTTCATTTGGGGCAGCAGGGTGGTGATAGTGGAAGTGTTGCTGCCTTGCAGCGCCATAGACCCGGGATTGATCCTGACTATGGGTGCTGTCTGTACAGAGCTAGTACATTCTCCCCATGACCGCCTGGGTTTTTCCCGGTTGTTCCAGTTGCCTCCCGCACTCAAAGACGTGTAGATTTGTAGGTTAATTGGCTTTGCTAAAAATTGTAAATCGTTCCTAGCGTATGGTGTGTGCCAGTGTAACGGGGATCGCTTCTTTCATGTTCATCTTCCATGTTTCAATGTTGACATCACTGTCATCGACCATCCTGAAAAGGACGCAAGCTTCCGGCGACAATCAGTGGGAGCCATCACTTGTTGCAAGAGATGATGGCGGTAGCAGAATTAGCTCGGGACACTTCCAGTTTCCAGTCCCACGACTTGGACGCTTCTGCTATGGGGATCATTGGCCGGCGCAGACTCAGTGAGCCGATAGGCTTGTGTCCACACTGTATCTCTAAACTAAACTAAATTAATTAATAGTATCAGAATCGGGCTCCTTCGTGCTCTTGGGCTTTGTGTTGCTGTGGCGATCGATGGTTACTCTTGTCCCAGAACTGGTTGCCAATAAGATAGAAAAGTGGATATAGCAATTAGTGTTTTCAAATGTTTCACCAAATGCCTCTTGCTACTGATAACAGTGATTTTAAAGTTTGAAGGATTAAGTATAATTTTGAGAAGTTAGTTAACTATTTTCATTGGCACTTTATTCTCAGTCGGCTGAGGGAAAATACACCAAAGTTCTGCAGCACAAAGTTTTCTTAGCTGAGCCCATGTCAAATTGTAGGCTGTGAGGTGTATTTTTAAAAAGTCTGGCTGTCCTTTTGTGGAGGGGGATATTTGTGGAAAGGACTCTGTATTAGGAACCAAATCAAACAAACCTGCTTTAAAATAAATAACCACGGTTGCCAAAGCACGTTATAATCTAGAAGTTTCCAAAAGACGTGTCTGTTGTGGAGGTAATCTTTCCTTCATTTGTTTACTAATGAAAAAGAGTCCTGTTTATTTCAAACTTTGATTGATCGAGTTAAGGGAAAACAGCTTGTTAATTTGTGATTTATATGTGGTATTTTCACTGGACAAATATTGCATTTTATTGCATTTACTGAGCGAAGGCTAAATTTGCCCTTTTTTTTATAATCTGGTATCGTTCAATATAATTTTTAATAGTCTTGACTGCAGATTTATTTCTGATCACATGTGTTGACTGACTTTGGATTAGTGTCTGAGATCAGAGGCAGGACTTGTGTATACAAATTTTATTTCCAGTAAACTGATCTGGACTTTTATTTTAAATATTAGCTAGCAAAACAACAGGTTGCAGCCAGAATCAACACTGCTTTAGACCAAATTCTCTGAAATTTAGACCTGGTGCTTGTTGAAGCTGAATAATTGGTGGAGTTGATGAACACGCACACACATCACTTCTGGATTCAAATCCAATCTCTATCTTTCGCCAGCTTCAGAGATCCAAATGGTTTTGGATAGTCATTCTAATTCCTAAATAGCAGGAACCTGCACGGAACAAAAATATACCTAATTTGGCAAAAACTATCGCTAAAGCTGGCAATCTTACTTGGCACAGAGCAGATGCTTTCATTTATGACCATGACGGTCAAAGGTTCACATTCCTCTTCAGTGTCTTCAGCTCAAATCCATGCTGCTGCTGCAGGGCACTACCGAGGGAGTGCAGCACAGCTGGAGAAGCTTTTTGAAGATAGAAACATAGAAAAATAGGTGCAGGAGTAGGCCCTTCGAGCCAGCATTGCCATTGAATATGATCATGGCTGATCATTTAAAATCAGTACCCCGTTCCTGCTTTCTCCCCATATCCCTCGATTCATTCAGCCCGAAGAGCGAAATCTAACTCTCTTACAATCATCCACTGAATTGGCCTCCACTGCCTTTTGTGGCAGAAGATAGACAGAAAGTGCTGGAGTAACTCTGCGGGTCAGGCAGCATCTCCAGAGAAAAAGGGTTGGTGACATTTCAGGCTGAGACCCTGCTTCAGACCGAGAGTAGAGGGGAGGGAACTGGAGGTAAGAAAAGGCCGGAACAAAGCAGGGCTAGCAACAGATGACCAAGGAAGGGTGGAGCTCATAATGGCCCATTGTTGCCAGATGCTTTTTGTTTGGATGAACTGTTCAGAGGTGCATTAAAACAATGTAAATAGTTGTATTTCACCTCATTCCTTCTTATCAAACATCTATTTCGCTAAATCTATGCTGAAATAAATAGGAAGTGACATGTCTTAAATACCTTACATAATGATAACATTTGACGTCCTTAATTGTTTTTAAGTCTGTGGAGGTTTAAGGGACATATACCGGAAATGTAGAGGTGAATAAATGTACAAGGATAGCTCTGTACACTCGGTAATGTTTATAGAGTATACAGCATGGAAACATGGCCTTCGGCACAACTTGTCCATGCTGTCCAAGTTACCCCACCTAAGCTAATCCGATTTGCCCATTTTTGGTCCATACCCCTCTGAGCCTTTCCTATCCATGTACCTGTCTTACACACTGTGCAGGATCGTACCTACCTCCCCTGGCAGTTTGTTCAACATACCCACCACCCTCTGAATGGAAAAGGTTGCCTCTCAGCTTGCTTTCAAATCTTGCCCCTCTCACATGTCCTCTAGTTCTTTATTCCCATACCTTGAGAAAAAGACAGTGCATTCACCATATCTAATCCCCTTATGATTTTATACACCTCTATGAAATCACCCCTCAGCCTCTTTGCTTTTATCTTTGCTCTGAACCACTAGGTACGAAACTCTTCCACGTTGCTGTTCAGTGCGCTAATCACCAGGATATTTGGAGTCAAACGAGGAAAGGATGAACGTTCCAAGAAAAACAGGTACATTTTTTTCCCTTATTTCCTTATGTACTTGTTTGTCATTATGTTGCAGCGGCACCAAACATGGTGAATAAACAGTTGCTTTATTCAGACACAATAGGTTCGAAATACATACACGTTTGGTCTAACATATTGTCATTGCTGCTGCAGCTGAGCGAGGGTGTTGTCTTGTGCTCAGCTACCTGTCGACTCATGGTCTCCAGGTGAGATCTGCTTATGTACTAGGACACTCCCCTTAACTCGTGATGTCATATGACAGCCCTCATAACCACTCACGAGGGTTCGACCGTAAGTGGACTGACCATCAGCTGACGCCACAATGTACTTTTGTAAGAAAATGTTTGTTATTTGCAAGAAAATATAAATACAACTGTCCTTGTATGTCAAATAGCTGCCTTGGAAATTCATTGTGCAAAACTGATTCACTTGGCTGTGTGCACGCATTTTATCCCAGCACTGTGCTGCCTGCCTTACTGTAAATGCCCTTGCACAGGTATCATTGCCAGTTGCGGTACATGGTTCCATAGGTGGAAAGTGAATTTTGCACAATCTTATCCATTCATCACCTGGTTCTTGAACCCTGAGGGCGGTGATCTCAAATTCATTTGAGTACAGAGAAAACCGATAAGATGGAATTGCATCTAACGAACAGAACAATAGAGGACAAAGGAAACCAAGGGCACTTCAGCCCTCGGGTCCATTTGATATCCAGTGTCCTGATTGTCAAATATATTTCCTTATGAAAGTTGGTTTTAAAAGACATATGAAAGGCCTTGGGTTGCAATAAACAAATGTGTTGATGCCCAGAGAACTATTATTATCTATGATTGACAAACAATACGTATCTCCCATGTCTGTCAACTATTATTAATATTGTTTCCAGGAGGCATGGTTTTCCTTTCCTTCTGTCAAAAATGTATGTTGCTTCCCTTTTTGGCGGATTCAGGTTTTTATTTTTGGTGTGTGGATTATCCTCATGATTTAAGCCCCTTCTTTCACTCGGCGTTATTTCTTATTGCTTTTGTCCCCGTTGCCTACCCACCCTACTTACAACTTCTCTCCATTTTAGCTGTTTTCTCCCCACCCTCCTCTTGCTTTCACCTCTGGCCCTCTCCTTGTTCTCTTATTTGCCCAGCTCTTCAATGGTTGAGCACTCTGCCCTCTACATATCTCCTCTCCAAATATACAATGCATTGCATTAACTTAATCTTCAATATAAAGACCTTTTTGTACCGAAAACATCAACTGTCATCTCCTAACAAAGACTAAAATATTGCTGTCAGGCAAATCAGCGGGTCAGGCAGCATCTCTGGTGAATATTACTAGGTGACATTTCGGGTCGGAACTCTTCTTCAGACTGAGACTGAGTCTGAAGAAGGGTCCCGACCCGGAAAATCATCTAGCCATGTTTTCCGAGATGGTTCCTGACCCGTTGAGTTACTCCAGCACTTTGTCTTTTTTGTAAATCAGCATCTGCTGTTCCTTGTACCTAAATATTATCTCTTTGCAATTTTCTGGCACTCAAATCTTGAATTTTTGCAACAATTCGCTGCTTTGTCCCAATTTTGGAAATGACTAGCACTAGTTCTCTGTGTAGGAAAGAACTGCAGATGCTGGTTTAAACCGAAGATAGACACAAAAAGCTGGAGTCACTCAGTGGGACAGGCAGCATCCCTGGTGAGAAGGAATGGGTGACGTTTCAGGTCGAGACCTTTCTTCAGTCTGAAGGTCTCGACCTGAAACGTCACCCATTCCTTCTCTCCAGTATTAGTTCTCAACCTTTGTTAGCCTCTGACAGGGTGAGTATTCTGATATAGCAGCCTTTCTCTCGTTCTGCAATGTCGATTGGTTTTTTGCTTTGAACAACTAACTAACCAGAAGATGTCGTGCATTGAATGTGCAAAAACCTCACTTGCCTTTCTTTGTTCAAGAGGATGCAGTGGCAGATATGAGCCATCAGGTGGTTCTCTAACAACACTTAATAACCTAGCCAGGAACAAAATTGTCAGATTGTGTACACGGGTATATTTGACTGACAAGCTGTAGTTTTAACTGAATGGCAAATCCTCTTCCTTTGTTTTTTATTTTTCACCCTTTACTTTTACTACACTTGCGATATTCACTTCCATAGATCTCTAATCCAAAACATCCTCATCATTTTTGTCTGTTAGCTGTTATATAGGTTGGGGTCTGGCATGGTTACAGGTTGGGCAACATTTTCTTTCTGCCACAAAAACGTGCAGCACGGTGGCGCAACGGTAGAGATGCTGCCTTATAACACCAGAGAGCCGGGTTCGATCCTGACTATGGGTGCTGTCTCTACGGAGTTTTTTGGTTTCCCCGTGGCAGCATGGGTTTTTTTCCGGGTGCTCCGAATTCCACCACACTCTAAAGACTCACAAAAATTGTGAATTGACCCTAGTGTCTAGGGTAGTGTTTGTGTGCGGGGATCGTTGGTCAGCGCGGACCCGGTGGGCCGAAGGGCCTATTTCCACACTGTATCTCTCTAAACTAAACTAAACTAAACTAAAAAATCTACAGTTAATGTTTCAGGTCCCCCCTCTGCTACCTAACTTGTTTCTTTCCCAGTTTCTGCTGAATGTTCCAGACCTAAAACATTAATTGTTTCTCCACAGATGCCGCATGGCGGGCTGACTATTGACATGGTTTTATTTTTCACTCTATTATGATACCTTTTCATAGCTCTTATTCAGTTTACTCTGACGTTTCGTCAAAAGGATGTTGAAAAAGCAGTGTGAGAGAACAAAGTGCTATTGAGGCAGAAAGTGCTGCAGTACACTTCGGAGGAGGCGCTGTCCTGAACGGCTGCCTGTCCTGCAGCTGTCCGTTTTTTTCCCCTTCTTTTTTGTTATTTTTAGTTCGTTAAGTGTACAGTCAGGGGGTCTAATCTTTTTATGTGTGGGGGGTGGTGGGGGGGAGGGGGAAACTGCTTTTCCAAGTCCCTACCTGGTCGGAGGGGTTGCCTTCCTCCGAGCAGCGTCTTCGACCTGTCCTCGCGGCCTACCAGCGGGTCCTGGAGCGACGTTTTCCTGAGGGGCCTGCCCAGAACATCGGCTTTGGTGGCGGCGCAGAACATCGGCTTTGGCGGTGGCGCGGCGCTGGAGCGCTGTCGTGGAGCGGGCGATGCCTTTCCTGGGTCGCCGCGCTGGGACTCCAGTATGCTGGGACTGCCGAAAACATCATCGGTGAGCCGCGGTTCTGCGGAGCGGCCAGCTGCGACGCTGAACTTTACATCCCGGAGCCTGGGATCTCTCGCCGAGATCGCTAGTGTGTGGAGCTCCGTCCGGCGCGGTCAGGTTGGCTTGGAAGCCGCGGGCTCCGTTGGGAAGGCGGCCGTTCCTGGCACCTCAAGCCGCTGGGGATTCTCCCGACGCCGGAGTACCATCACCCGGCGAGAACATCGGGCGCCGTGGCGGCGACTGTGGAGGCCTCAATAGGCCCGACTTTGGGTGGACAAGAGGATGGGGACTGAACTTTGTGCCTTCCCCCACAGTGGGAATCACTGTGGGGGGATGTTTTATGTTTGGTGTTGAATTTCTTCATGAATACTTTGTTGTATTTTTTATTAGTGTGCTGCAAGGACATCAGAATTTCCCCTTGGGGATTAATAAAGTTTATTCAATTCAGTAACTCAGAGGGTCAGGCAGTATCTCTGGAGAACCTTTCGTATAGGTGATGTTTTTGATTAGACTAAAGAAAGGTCCCGCCATCTATCCATGTTCTCCAGAGATGCTGCCTGACCTGCTGAGTTACTCCTACTTTGTTGGGTTTTTTTGTACACCAGCATCCGCAGTTCCTTTTATCTCCATTGAGGTGGAATCGGGTTTTGGCCATGGACGATGTAGCTGAGGGCTAGACTAGAGGAGAAAGGTGAGGTTAAGTGTGTAGAAAGGAAGTGCAGATGCTGGTACATACCTAAGATAGGCTCAAAGCGCTGGAGTCTATCAGTGCCTGGAGTGCAGGCAACATCTCTGGAGAAAAAGGATGAATGATGTTTCAGGCTGGGACCCATCTTCAGACTCAAGAAGTCTCAAGACGTCTGAAGAAGGGTCCAGACCCAAGGTGAGGTTGAAGATGGATCCTTGAGTGGCTCCAAGTGACAGTTTACCTCCCAAAGATTGTGATTTCAGCAAATAAATCTGTCTGGAAATGTTTGAAGAGAAATTAGTAGAAATTTTGGAGGAAACAAATTATCAGTTAGTGATTGCAGGGACAGGATCAAGCTCTGTATATAAGAAGAAGGATCGATGATAAAAGGGGAAATAAACACATTTGCAGAGCATCTTAACCCTGACTTCTGATTGTCAGATTGTTTAACTGGTCGTGAAGCCTTTATATTGAACCATTGTTTATAATGTGTGGGAAATGCTTCAATCAATGTGCACAAAACAAGCTTGTACAAAGATGGTGATAATGGACAGATAATTTGTTTTAATTATGTCAAGTGGTGAGAAATATGGACCACAATAAAATACAATATAACACTTAACTTCTTTGCTCTTCCACAATGCTTTGAAAAGGAGGTAAATTGTATGATGTGACATTTAAATATATGATAGTGCCTTTTAAAAGGGCAATAGTTGTGTTGAAGTGGCTTTTAAATAGGCATGTAGTTATGCAGGAAATGGAGAAGAATGGATCATGTGCAGGAAGATCAGTTTATCCTAGCATCTTGTTCATCAAACAAATTTTGGGCCAAGGGCCTATTCCTACTCTATACTGTCCTATATTCTATTATTAGGAATAGCTAACAACATCTACTTGCAAACAGGCCAATAAATGAAGAAACTGATGAGAATAATTTAAGAAATGTAAAAGCTGTTGAAATAGATTTAGATAATTAAAGAAAGCTAATTATTGAAAAAAAAATCATTTTATTTAACTATCTTATAACTAAGTTAATTGATAAACATTAAAACATGGAATAAAATGGAGAGGAAAATACTTTCATTTATCTTTTCCATCTAGGTTGGCAACTCCATTCAAATCTCAGTTGCAGTTTGCGTTTGTTGAATATATTATGCTTGATTTTCCATGTTGTCAAGATATGAATACGTCAAATTTCATAAGCAGATCCCCCCCCCCCCCCCTTAGCTAAGCTCAGTTACTCTGTGTTACTCTGTGCTGAGCCCAGTTTTGGAGCAAGAAGACTAATGCATTAGGTTCTAGTGCTCCAGCACGATCTAGTGTGCCACACAGCAATATCCAAGAAAATAATGGTTGTAAAGAAGACCTTGTCAATGTTCTTCTGAACCAGGTAATTAAGTTTCAGCCCATTACACCAGATGGTGGTGCAACTCTATCCAAAAGGGAGACTGCTGGTCAACATATCATTCTGTTTGCAGCTTGATGCGCTGTAACTGCAAGTAACCTGCAGGTTCATTAATTGAGTCTGAAGAAGGGTTCCAACCAAAAACATTTCCTATGCTTTAACTCCAGAGATGCTGCCTGAACCGCTGAGGTACACCAGCATTTTGTGTCTATCATTGGTTTGTTAATCAAAATCTATTTGGTTTTCCAAATTAACATAGAAACGTAGAAAATAGGTGCAGGAGTAGGCTATTCGGCCCTTCGAGCCTGCACTGCCATTCAATATGATCATGGCTGATCATCCAACTCAGTATCCCGTACCTGCCTTCTCTCCATACCCCCTCTTTAATAACTGACTGGCATTTTCCCCACTACCGATGTTAGACTAACTGGCCTGTAATTCCCCGTTTTCTCTCTCCCTCCCTTTTTAAAGGGTTACATTAGCTACCCTCCAATCCTCAGGAACTACTCTAGAATCTAAAGAGTTTTGAAAAATTATCACTAATGCATCCACTATTTCTGGGGCTACTTCCTTAAATACTCTGGGATGCAGCCTATCTGGCCCTGGGGATTTATTGGCCTTTAATTCATTCAATTTACCTAACACCACTTCCCGGTTAACCTGGATTTCACTCAGTTCCTCCATCTCATTTGACCCCCGGTCCCCTGCTATTTCCAGCAGATTATTTATGTCTTCCTTAGTGAAGACAGAACCAAAGTAGTTATTCAATTGGTTTTCCATGTCCTTATTCCCCATGATCAATTCGCATGTTTCTGACTGCAAGGGACCTACTTTTGTTTTAACTAATCTTTTTCTCTTCACATATCTATAAAAACTTTTGCAGTCAGTTTTTATGTTCCCTGCCAGTTTTCTTTCATAATCTATTTTCCCTTTCGTAATTAATCCCCTTGTCCTCCTCTGCTGGACTGAATTTCACCCAGTCCTCTGGTAGGCTGCTTTTTCTGGCTAATTTGTATGCTTCATCTTTTGTTTTGATATCATCCCTGATTTCCCTTGTTATCCACGGATGCACTACCTTCCCTGATTTATTATTTTGCCAAACTGGGATGAACAATTGTTGTAGTTCCTCCATGCAGTCTTTAAATGTCTTCAATTGCATATCCACCGTCAACCCTTTAAGAATCAATTGCCAGCTTATCTTGGCCAACTCGCGTCTCATGCCCTCAAAGTTACCTTTCTTTAAGTTCAGAACCCTTGTTTCTGAATTAACTATGTCACTCTCCATCCTAATGAAGAACTCGACCATATTATGGTCACTCTTGCCCAAGGGGCCACTCACAACAAGACTGCTAACTAACCCTTCCTCATTACTCAATACCCAGTCTAGAATAGCCTGTTCTCTAGTTGGTTCCACTACATGTTGGTTTAGAAAACTATCCTGCATACATTCCAAGAAATCCTCTTCCTCAGCACCCCTGCTAATTTGATTCACCCAATCTATATGTAGATTGAAGTAACCCATTATAACTGTTTTACCTTTGTTGCACGCATTTCTAATTTCCTGTTTAAGTACATCCCCCAACTCTTACTACTGTTAGGTGGCCTGTACACAACTCCCACTAGCGTTTTCTGCCCCTTTGTGTTTTGCAGCTCTACCCATGTCAATTCCACATCCTCCAAGCTAATGTTCTTCCTTTATATTGCTTTAATCTCCTCTCTTACCAGCAACGCTACCCCACCTCCTTTTCCTTTCTGTCTATCCCTCCTGAATATTGAATATCCCTCCATACTCCATACAGACGGCACCCACAGTCAGGATCGAACTTGGATCAATGCCGCTATAAGGCAGCACTCCACCACTGAGCCACCGTGCTGCCCACAAGGTGTAACTATTGGTAAAATTATTTTGAGAACAGGATAGAAAGAAGGCAGTCAGAAAAAAGGGTCTCGACCCGAAAAGTCACCCATTCCTTCTCTCCGGAGATGCTGCCTGTCCCGCTGTTACTCCAGCATTTTGTGTCTATCTTCCGCAATAATTCATGAATGCGTAGGTCCTAAAATTTCACCTTCATTCAGCCAGATCATTGCTGATCCTGTCTGGATCATTTTCTTGCCTTATTCCCGTGGCCTCTGCTTTCCTTGATACTGGAAATCATCAGTTTCAGCCAAGAATATTTTCAATATTGGAGCATCCACAGGAATCTGGAACAGGGAATGCCAAAGATTTATAACTCTGAGTACAGGAATGGAATTAGAATTTTTTAAATGAGAAAGTTGCAAATGAAATTTGTAATTTGTGTATTTGGTTAAATATCTGTAGCATTTGCTCCTGATTTCCCGTCATTCATCGCAATTCCAGACTCGGGGGAAATTTCCTTACAGCAAAAACACAAAATGCTGGAGTAACTCTGGAGAGCATCCAGGCAGCATCTCTGGAGAGAAGGAATGATTTGAGTCGAGGCCCTTCTTCAGACTTTCAGCATCTTCCCTGTCAATCTTTCTCAGAATTGTCACATTCATCTGAACACCAGTAGGCCAATCTTGCTTAATTTCAGCTCGTAAGACAAACCATTTATTTCAGGAATCATTCCATGTTTCCTCAGTCAGGTGAATAATTTCATTAAAAATATTAAGTTTTCTATTCTTTCCTTGATTTATTCCTCACACCTTATCAATGCTGGCTATCAAGTACCTTCATGACATAGGAGCAGAATTGGGCCATTTGGCCCATTGAGTCTACTCCAACATTCACTCATGGCTGAGCTATCTTTCCCTCTTAACCCCATTCTCCTGCATTCTCCCCATGGCCTTTGACACCATTGCTAATCAGGAACCTGTCGATCATCTCCACCTTAAAAATACACAATGACGACCTCCCCAGCCGTCCGTGCCAATGAAATCCACACATTCACCGCCCTCTGGCTAAAGAAATTACTCCTCATCTACTTTCTAAAGGTGTATCTCAAAACTAACCTCATCTTGCAGCACTTTGCCCTGGCCTTCTATGTAATGGCATTTACAATACTCATCCAAATAGTCCTTAAATGTTATCAGGGTATGTGCCTTTTTCAACCCTTTAGGATGACTTGCCAAGGAATTTGATGACTGGCAATTGGAGTAATGTCGTTCCTTTAACTGGAAAGATTGCCATCCAAATGATTCGGCAATCATTTCCAGTTTGGAATTTTCCATGAATTGGCTATTCGATAACGTTAATTTTACCCACAATTATAGTTTTCCTATGTTTATTGGAAAGGTAATGACCTGGCATATTTTCAATTATCTTTGAATTAATTTTAAGGATAGCAGAATAAGGTTGTAGTTATAGAGATACACTGAACTACAGATGTGGGAATCTTGAGCAAAACACAAAGTGTGGAATAACTCAGTGGGTCAGGCAACATCTGGGGAGGGAATGGACAGGCGACATTTTGGGTGGGATCTCTTCAAGGTTGCAATTAAGTTTTTCTGATTCAATACCATGGCAAAGTGTAAAGGAAATGTGCGGGATAAGTTTTTTTTTTAACACAGAGGATGGTGAGTACATAGAACGCTCTACCAGAAGTGGTAGTGCAGGAGGACATGATGGTGGCATTTAAGAAACTTTTGGAAAGGCATATTGATTTGCAGGGAATGGAGGGACGTGGGTTATGTACAACCCAATAAAAGTTGGTCTTGGCCTCATGTTTGGCACGCACATTGTGGGCCAAAGGGCCTGTTCCTGTGTTGTACAGTTCTATGGTCTACCCATTTTAGAAAATCCTATTTTTTAAAAAAACAGTTAATATGAAAATAGATTTGGTTTGATGTATGTGTGAATTTGAGTTTATAAACATTCCTACCAATCATTCATCGATAACTTAATGGTCCTGCTTTGGTTAAATTTGAACTATTTTTCAGTTTTTTCATCAGTGGATTTTCAGTATTTTATTGCTTCAGATTTTAATCCCCTTTTAGATTATTTTTCTGTTTATGTATTGTGAGTAAACAGATTTATTTTCAAGATTTCGGATTAAAATAGAAAAGCAAAGAAATGAAATGTTTACTATCATTTGGGCAATTTGCAGTGGTAATCTTTTAATGTTAAGCATTCCCTTTGATCCCTTTTTTTTGTTAAGTATAGTATTGCCAACTGAAGAGTGACCAGTTTATGGATGAATGGACCCTTTAGATCATTGGTAGGCATCCCCTAATCGGTGCAGTCTGTGGGCTTGCTGAGTGCCACAAACATTTCAGCAAGCTTGTATCAAAATACAAAATCTTCCTGCTAAATGCCCATTTCTTCCCTCAAAAAACATGCACAGAAATTGGGGTAATAATTGTAGTCAAAAGCATTCTTTTGCACCATTCGCATGCTGTTATTATGTTGTAGTTTTCTGCTTGAAAGTTTCCCCTTTTTACAACTTCCCGATTACAACTGTGCAGCTTGGGGAGTTATTCTCAGCATCAAAGGAACTGTTTTCCAGCAGTGAGTTGGGGGAAACAGAAAATGAAAATTGACAACCCTATCTTTGGTTGCTACATTTTATTAAAAAAACAACAGCTGCATGGCCATTGGAAATCCCATTAGTTAACTTGCAGTAAGAACTTTGTACATTGTTGTTAGAAACCATTTCAAAAATGACAATGAAAACTATCCACAGGTCTACCAATGTTTCTCAAACAACTGGTGGTCCCCAAGATCTGGACAAAATCCCCCCCCCCCCCCCCCCCCCTTCCGCGCCACTTCCGCGCCAATCGGTGGGTTGAATTTGCCCCCTGAGGCCAGGGCTCTGGAACTCCGGCCCAGCCAGAGCCGGCACATTAGGTTTTTGCCAATTTTGTTTGGCCCACAAAGGCTGTGATCTCGGTTGGTCTGGCAAAACAAATAATCCAGAAAGGATCTGGAACCAAGGGTGCTGGAAAATCGGTGGTGGATCTGTGCGGACTTTATCAAGGTTGAAAATCATAAATGAATTAATGGAAATTTAAATAAACTCTCGAAATTTGACGTTCTATAGACGCAGATTTCTTTTTGTGTAAACAAAAATGTCTGCAAAATATTATTATCCTAAATTATGTTTTTACAACGCATGAAGTCTTGTTCTGATATTTTGAATTTACTCACACGGTATAGAATTTGGTTAGTTTGATCAGTCAAAATATTTTGTTTGACTGTTCCCACTTTTAATCTAAACTCAAAAAGATGCAGCCTGTAAAATGTTAAATTGAAATGTGAACAAAAATAAAAAATAGTATGTAAATTTCATCAGTAGTTGTTAAGATACTGTTGAGTCATAGTTCTTGTTATAGTGTCTGGAGACCTCGGTCTGAAATGACATTTTTAGGTTTCCTGCATCTGGCTAGTCTTGGGAAAACACATTGATAAGACTGTCCGCATTTATTCTTTATTAGTGTGGTGAGTTAGATATCATTTCCACAGAAAAGAATAGGATCATGGAGAACTGGACCTTCAATAGTGCTCAACAGCTCTTGTCATCAATATGACACGGTGAGGAGGAAATATTTAATAGGAACCTTATTAAAGGATCAGCTGCCGGAGGAGGTTGTTGAGGCAGGTGCTATCGCGATGCTTAAGAAACATTTGGACAAGTACATGGATAGGATAGGTTTAGAGGGATATGGCCAAACGCAGGCAGGTGGGACTAGTGTAGATAGGACATGTTGGCCGGTGTGGGCAAGTTGGGCTGAAGGGCCTATTTCCACGCTGTATGACTGTGTGCTGGAGGATTATCTTAGCTCTAGAGATCGTGCAGTGATGTTAATCACGAGATGAGCACAAAAATCCACTTTTCCTCCCTGAAAGTAAGTGAAGGAAACAAAAAAATATATGTCTCGAACTTTGTTAAATATTGCCTGAGGTGAAAGGAGTGTGCTCGTCGGTTGGATACATGGAACTGCAGATGCTGGTTTATACAAAATTACACACCTAAAACATTCTTTGTTTGAACGTATATTTGGTGTACTTTGCCACCCAATGCATATGCAACAGGATCACAAAGAATAATATCGGTGGAATGAAATTAGACGCTATGCCCAACAGCACTAGTCATTTCCAAAATTGGAACAAAACAGATGGGCCAATACAGCAAACTATTATAAAAAACATTAAATAATTGAAGTTTTGACTGCAAAGGGGATGGAGATATATACAAGAAACTGCAGATGCAATTTACAAAAAAAATACAAAGTGCTGGAATAACTCAGCGGGTCAGGCACCATCCCTGGAGAACATGGATAGGTGATGTTTTGTGTTGGGACCATTTTCAGACTCTGTGGTCATAGGTTGGTTGGATGCAATTCTGTATTATCTAGAACCAGTATTATAAACACAATCAATATTTTTGGCCTGGTCTCATTTTAGGCGAGTGGAAGCAAAAGTTGTTGCAGTGTTCAAGAATCAGTTTCATCATTTAGCCCATTCTATTGACGTCTGTTTTTGTCAGAACAATCCAAAATCACCCCATTGATTGCATTCCACATAAATCTTCTCTGTTGGACCACAGTTTCTATTTCCATTTGTCAAACTAGATCACTTTATTTAATTCACATTAATTTCTTTAACCCTTTTCTACAATACAATATAACTCTATTGCCATTAAACTGTCAGAATAATTCTGCTTGATTTTTGGATAAATCTACCCGCAAATGTGTGCGGTATTTTTAAAGTGAAGGTAGATTATTAGGAAGCACTTTTTTAGTGAAGCTTTGAGTGTTGGAAATATTTACAAATTTAAAACCATTACCACATCAATATAAAAGTTTCAAATTGAGTGAACGAATTCAGTCATTTTGTCGCTGTAAACTTTCAGTGTACATGTGGTCAGCTGAGGCAACAATAAACTCGGAAGGAAGGGGCTCGGGTGATTGAAACTAGATGTGCATCCAAAGGAGAATGATGAGTTGGCATCATTCTAAACACAGTGGTGCAGAGTTGCTACCTCACAGCGCCCGACCCGGGTTCGATCCTGACTGTGGGTGCTGTCTGTGTGGAGTTTGCACATTCTCTCTGTGATTGCGTTGTTTTTCTCCTGCTTTTACGGATTCCCCCCTACATTCCAAGGACATACAGGTTTGTTGGTTATTTGGCCTCTGTATATTGCCCCTAGTGTGTAGGATGCAAAACTGGGATCACACAGAATCAGTGAGTAGCAACGTTACTACATTTTGAGATTTTAAAAATCAAATCTGCAATTTATCCCATAAGATGAAGCATAAAAAGAAGTTTAATTTTACACCTAATTCACTTTCATATCTTCAGTATTAAAATGTTATGGCCATTTTCATACTCGGAAATTAACATCTTGTTCCCTATTGCTTTTTTCCATTGACTTAACACAAAAGCTTTGATCGAGGACAGTCAAAAGCCCATAACTTTCTTAAAAATTAAGGGAACTGAATGAAATATTCACTTTTTATAGATTGAAGCATTCTGAAACAACTATAAAACATCTTACTTGGATGACCTGAAATTAAAGCATATAATTAGTTGATTAACTAATTGTAGTTAATTACAAAATTGACCGTTGTGACGGAAATAGTAATAAACACCCAGACTGCCTTGAAAATTCAAAAATGTGATATTCTCAAGATCAGAACTTTAATATTATTGTATTATATGCTGTAAGTCTGTAACAGATAGGTAAATAAATTACAATTTCTAGCAATAGACCAAGTCTTTATGGAGAAGATCAGTTGCTAGCTGGTACATTGGCATATCATAATCAGTAGCATCATCATACTCCTCAGATTGTAACCAATAAGCAACTCTGTACACCTTGTTTTTCCTCAACTTTTCAATTTTGGCATTGTAAACTACAAGTTTTTGCTCTTCAAACCACGCATGACATGCCTTTCTGCCCACTACTTTCCCATTAAGAATGCCCTGTAGATTCCATTTCTTAAGAAAAGGATATATTTTTTAAATAGCCTAAGTATCCAAATAACAAACTAACCCCATTTACACAAGAATTTACAATATAACATGATTTTTAAATCTCACTGTCATGAATTTACATGCCAGATGGAAGGAATTTAAAATTAATTCCCAAAAATTAATCTAGAAACATCCACGCAATATAATGAAAATTTTTTTTTTTTTGCACAATGCATGGGACTAAAACTGATATTTAGTATAAAAAGGGACTATGGGTAGACAATAACACCAAATATAGACTATTTAGATGCTCTTAAGACATGATTGTCCAAAAAAAACATTTAAATCATCTTGCGAGTAGGTTTTTCTGGAACGCGATTGATTGGAACGTTGCATTTGCAGTGAATTTGAACTCCAAATTGGCAGGAAAAACACTGCCGGTTCATATGGGGCCCAATTTACATTTTCGCAATGTAAAATCAGAGTAAAGCCATCCCAAGATGCAAGTTTATATGTAAAATAAATAACTTACACTTTGTTTTGTCCTGTTCTTGCGATCCGTCACGTTGTAGGCCTTGAGGGCGTTAGAAGTCGTTTTTTATTTTAATCTAATTATTAAATTGTCTCGCGCTTTAAAATAAAAAAAATCGGGAACAGAAGTCGGATCGATTATTCTTCGGCAGCTAGGGAAATCCGCCTCCGACAGGCAGGAGAAAACGGCATTTTAATCCTGCCCCCAGCCCCCTCAAAGGCACACGGCCAGTGGCAGAACTGCAGCGCTGCTGAAGGTAAGTTTTGTAACATCTCTACAGTGAGTGGATGATTGTTGGTCGGCTTAGACTTGGTGGGCCGAAGGGCATGTTTCAATGCTGTATCTCCAAACTTAACTTGAAAAAACATTGATTCACTTTAGATCTCAATCCATGAAGATAATTTTCTTTACAATAACTGTTAACAACTGCCACTTTCATTTCACTGCGCATCTCGTATGTGTATGTGACGAATAAACTTGACTTGACTTGACATTGAATGTTATTTGATTTTTATCAATACCGTACAAATAGCCTGGGAGTTATTATCATCTTAATGCACCAACACAAAATTATACATCATCTCAACAATAGAGCAATGCGATCACAAGAAATCACACCATTAAACAAAACTTTCCATCTTCCTCAAGCATCTGTGATCAGCTTGTAAATTCATCAAGGTTCAGAATTAAATATTCCAGGATATTTTGAGAAATGTTAAGGAGAAAGGAGGAAAGAGTCCTGATGCCCAAAGGCCAGCCAGTTGCTGGTGGACAGAAATCTTTAGATTTGTGAAGAGGAAGAGTGAATATTTTGTGCTTTTCATTCTTGCTGTCTCCAGCAACACTGGCTGACCAGCTGGGCATTCCCCATTGCTCTGCATTTCACAGCTTTTTACGTGTTCCTTTAAGGTGTTTTTCTAAAATCCTCCACTCTCCCTTCTCATGGCCTCCCCCCTCCCCCCTCCATCTCTCAGCCTTTCTCCAACTTCCCTCATTAACCTATCAACCAGATGGCTTCTGCAGCAACTTATCACTGTGACAACCCTGACCTCATTTTCTAGACAGATACCCTTTGCCTTATCCATCCACACATCCTTAACCCTCTCTCCAACTATTATAGACTATGCTGTTCGATGGTGGGTGGCATAGATAAAGAGGAGAAAAAGGAAGAATTAAATATAAACAATGCACTGTTTGTACGATGAAGTTCAATGATGTGAACTTCTAATTCTGATTGCTATGAAGAAGATTATGGACCAAAGCCATGTTTTACTGACTGCAGCGTGTAATCTGGAGTACCCTTCCCATGATTGGCAGGTGTTTTTGCACTCTAGGCGGTGTGACATCTTTAGAATGTTTCATCTATATTCTCCAGCAATTGTATCATATTCTAAGCCACGTTTTGAAAAACGAGCAGGGCATTTTCCCTGTATTCTGATGTATGTAAAAACATTGATTTTTTAATTGGTTGCTTATTAGAATTTTATATGCAGATAGATTGGATATTGTTTGAAGCATGTGCCGTTTTTTCAAAGAGAATGCATTGGTTGCAATTCTCTGGGAAATTATGGTCACCATGTGTTTCGGCTGACGATTAGATTTGTCCTTTACGCCCCCATGTGCAAACAGATGAGATTAACTAATATAGATTGATGTTTCCAGATGGGTAATTTTTGTTTCCCACCGCAGTCGTATAATTACTGTTTTGGAAGCAGACTCGCCTTCTCCTCCGGGAACATTCCTTACCCATGCCTAGACATGTGGATTTCTACATTTAGAGGTTTGGGACAAGATATGCATCACCTTCCTTGGATTATATTCTTACTAAAGCTGAGATGGGCAGGTTAGGGGCATTTCTTGCACCTCTTCATTGGGGAACAAATGCTGCAATACTGTGATCCCTCCACATGCTCTGCACAGTAATAGAGATGCAGTGGGAAAATGGCCCCCTTTTCGCCCATCAAACGTGCCAGCCATCAACCACCCATTTACAATAATCCTACATTAATCCCTTTTTTATTCTTCCCACATTTTCATGAACTCGGCGGCACAGTGATGCTGCTGGTGGAGCTGGTGCCTCACAGTGATGCTGCTGGTGGAGCTGTAGCTCACAGTGCCAGAGGTCCGGGTTTGATCCTGACCTCGCGTGCTGACTGTGCCGAGTTTGCGCATTCTCCCTGTGACCGCGTCCATTTTTTCCGAGATGTTCTGGTTTCCTCCCACATCGCAAAGGCGTGCGGGTTTGGAAGTTAATTGGCCTCAATAAATTGAGCCTATTCTGTGAAGGGAGTAGTTGAGAAAGTGGAATAATGTGGGATGACTTGTCCTCAATCGCCCTAACCAATGAAGGCAAGCGTCCATGTACATTCTTTACCATTCGATTTACCTGTGTTGCCACGTAGTTATGAACTTCGTATATCCTCTGTATATCAATGCTGTTAAAGGTCTCGCCATCAACCGTATACTTTACCCTTGCATTCGACTTCCCAAAGTGGTTTTATTTGTCATCTGACCAACAGCAGCACTGTACGTGCATCAGATGTAGTGGATAAAACACACATATTTCTCACAATCTACTTCACTTAAATATGTATCTATTTGTGCTAAAATTGGCTTTCAAAATTAGCTTTCGCTTCACTAAATTTGATGTGTTTATTTCCAAACCCTTTCTGTAGAGACGTGCAGATTTACATCCTCTGTAAAAAGGAACAGCTGAATGTGAAATGCATGCCGTCCAGCCAATGTGTGATTAATTAAGGTTGTAATCTCAGTTTTGTCCATGAATAATGGATACAGGAATTCCTAAAACGAGGAATAACCAGGACAGGATGGACCATTCAGTTCAGTCCCTTATCTTCATCGACCCACGTTGTTTCTGTGACCTTTAATATTCCCAACCAACAAAAGCCTTTCAGTTTCGATTTTGAAACAACTCATTTGATTCTTTCCTGAGAGCGACTCCCGATTTCACCATTGAATAGTTGAAACCTAATTTAATGTTCCCTTGTTCTGTACTCTTATTGAAAAGATAAGTTTTTATTTACTCCATTACTTTATTGAATTCTCAACCACCTACTTTGGATTGCCTATTAATTTCCTTGTTCAAGTTAATCAAGGACCAATAGTGGCTGAATCCTCAAAAATAAAAGAATAAATAGAAATTGTATTGTCATTTAAACCTTTCTGTCCTGAATCATTCTTATTAAAGAGCGATTAGTGTATTATTGAGAAATTGCAAAGAAACTGTTGGAAGAAATTAAAGAGCTAGGTTTAGTTTAAGAGATACAGCAGAGAAACAAGCCATTCAGCCCACCAAGCCAACCATTGACAACCCATTCACACTAGTTCTATGTTATCCCTCTTTCTCATCCACTCCCTATACATTAGGGGCAATTTTATAGAGATTAATTAATCTACAAACCTGCACGACTGTAAAACGTGGAGTACGTGGAGAAAACCCATGCGGTGACATGCAGAATGAGCAAAATCCACATAGACAGCAGCAAAGGTCAGGATTGAACTGGGGTCACAAAATGATCAACTCTCCTGTCGTTGAGGCACATGCAGACACTGCAGCTTCATGGCAAATCAAGATATGGACTGTTTTGTGGGGTGACACCCCTCCTCCCCCACCTCCATAGTGTGGAGGTTGCCTGCATATCACAGTTAAAGTGAATACAACTAATTTGTGTTATGAATTCACTCAATCTATTTTTAACTAAACACCCAATACAAATCTTATTTGCATATATTTTATTTTGTGGATAAATAATCATTTTTGTTTGTCACGTAAGCAAACAAGACGGATAATTGTGCTTTTGCAAACATATTTATCGGTGGGAAACTTTATTATCAAATAAATATTTGCTATAGAAGCATATTCTCTTCTTGTTTTACCAATCGCATTTTGTTTGAAACTCGTACACCTTAAAATTTTAATGCAGAAATACACATTTAATAATGATAAACAGATGGGGCCAGTAATGGAGCAAGGGAAGAATGAACTTGGCATTTAGTTACAGCTGATGTGGGGCTGCAAAATGAATGGATATGGTGAAATTTAAGCACACGGGTTATGTTTGCTAAGCAATTGATAGTTGAGGGGTAAGCAGTGTTTTAAAATGGGACAATTGGACCAGGACATATGAAACTGAAGTTTGAGTTTTTGAAAACAGTAATTCAACTCAGTTGGGGTTTTAGTTCAATTCATCATTTTTAAAAGTCAAGCCTTTGTGCTTAAAAAATGTTTCAATCCTAAGGAAATACTTTCTGTTTAAGAAGGAACTGCAGATGCTGGAAAATCGAAGGTAGACAAAAATGCTGGAGAAACTCAGCAGGTGAGGCAGCTTCTATGGAGCGAAGGCAACCTTTCGGGTAGAAACCCCCTTTCTTCAGACTTTGACCTGAAACGTTGACTATTTCCTTCGCTCCATAGATGCTGCCTAACCCGCTGAGTTTCTCCAGCATTTTTGAAATACTTTTTGTTGTGTTTAACTGGATTGCACAATGTATTTGTGTTATTTAAGGAGCAGAACAGATTCAGAAACACATTTGGGGGAATATGGAAATATACATACATTTACTTTGCATGTCAAGAGCACCAAATTTATAATTTGCATAAACACTTGATCCTATGCCAAGCATGTGATTGTCACATTAATGATGGGGTGCCTCTCACCTTATTATTAGGACACAGAATATCATTGGTAGGATTGAATGGTACAATGACCTGTTTTATCTGAACTTGGAGCTTGAAGACGCACTGCTGGAGATTTCAATCGATGGGAATTCTAGATTGTTTTGCAGCTTATTAGAAAGACAAAAAAATAGTGAATGACTTAAACAAAACGTAACACAGGCAGTGATTTGAATGTACATTACAGGTCCCCAGGTGACCAACACCTAACGTAAGTACAGATCGCACATACGAGCGAGTGTGTGGAAGACCGATGGTATGGATATGCTGGGGCTGCATGCATTCTCTGTCATGTGGGAACTTGACTTGCATTTCTAACCTATGGACTGTTCAGGTTATGAACAGTTCACAGTAAAGGAACCCATCCGTAACCTGGGGACAATCTGTACTTTGCTTCTAATTATTATTGATGCAGAACTTTAATTTTCTTTAATGGATTATGCAGGAAAGAGAAACATTAAAGTTTAAAGGAAAACACAAGATGGGACTTTTGGTTCTAAGAGAGAGATGTGAATTTGATGGAAATTGTCTATTTTAGCACTGCAATATTTTGATTCCATGACAAACTCAGTTTCTAGAATTAACTTATTGCCAAGTTTATAATGTTGGGGTTTATTTCCCATGTCCTTATTGGATGCGTTATACAGTTCATAAAATGTATTCCTTACATATGTTCAAGGAGCAGAATTAAGTCTACTACGCCATTCAATCACGGTTGATCTATCTTTCCTTCTCCTGCTTTCTCTCCGTAACCCCTGACACCCTTACGAATCAAGAATCTCCTCCTTAAAAAAATTTCACAAAAAAATCCTCAAATATAGATTACCAGTTCAGTGTTTCTGATATTGCATCTCCAGACCACCATCAAGGACAGTATTAGAACTGGAACACAATTTATTGGTTCCATAACTACTTTGTTTATGTTCGTCCGTTGTGTCGACAACTATAGACATCTTCTGAAGCCATGGACCAAAAATAAGGATACAAAGGACATTTATTATCACATGTACCAATTGGTGTAGTGAAATTGTAGTGTAAGCATGCAGTTTTTCAGCATTTCATTCTCCGCCTCGACCCGAGGCATATTATGATTAATTCAGCGATTTGTGAAATTAAATTGTGAATCATTCTTACTCGGGTTATGATTTCCCCGCTACTTGCATCCCCATCCAAACAACGGGGTGACAAGTGTGGGGAATAAAGTTGTATGCCAAAATATGAGCCTTAGATCATAAGTGATAGTAGCAGAAATAGGCCATTCGGCCCATCAAGTCTACTCTGCCATTCAATCATGACTGATCTATCTCTCCCTCAAAACCCCATTCTCCTGCCTTCTCCCCATAACCCCATCTCCTAAGTGTGTCTGGTATGTTTGAATGTGTGTGCCTATGTGCTGGATGCAGGGAAGACAATCAAATGAATATCTGTAGATGCTCGATGAAAATACAAGATTCTGCTAATGTGATTAGTTAATTTGTTACGGTTATAATCTTGGCTCTTGGCTCTTCAGATGTATAGTAAATGGGAATGAGTATTTTCCTTCATTAGTGTAAAAGTAAGTAAGTAAGTTTATTGGCCAAGTGTTCACATACAAGGAATTTGCTTTGGTGCTCCACACACAAGTAACAACATGACATACAGTGACAGTTACGAATGACTCAGAAAACACTAAACATTAATAATAATAAAACATTAATGATAAAACACCATTGATCAAGCATGTGAAGCATGCTACAGATTTTTGGCTGTTGAGTAGAGCAACTACTCGTGGATAAAAACTGTTTTTATGTCTGGCTGTGGCAGCTTTGACAGTCTGGAGTCGCCTTCCAGAGGGAAGTGATTCAAAGAGTTTGTGCCAGGGTGAGAGGGGTTAGAGATGATCTTGCCCACTCGCTTCCTGGCCCTTGCAGTGTACAATTCATCAATGGAGGGAAGGTTGCAGCCAATAATCTTCTCTGCTGATCGGATGATTCGCTGCAGCCTCCAGGTGTCGTGCTTGGTGGCTGAGCCAAACCAGACCATGATGGAGAAGGTGAAAACAGACTCTACGATGGCCGTGTAGAATTGGACCATCATTGCCTGTGGCAGATTGTGCTTCCTCAGCTACCGCAGGAAGTAACACCTTCTCAAATTGACAGTCTTGGGCAGTTTACAGCCCAGTGGTATGAACGTTGATTTCTGTAACTTTGGGTAACCCCTGCATTCCCTCTCTTCGTCATCCCGTCGCCCATTCCTTCTCTCCAGAGATGCTGCCTGTCCCGCTGAGTTAAACAGTGCCCACGGTAGACTTAGAGTCACTACGGTAAACTCACGGGCTCCTACGTTCTTACAACGAGTTTAAAAGTTTAAAACTTCTACTTCCAGAGTAAATTTGACTCGTGAAAATCTTTCATAATGTTGAAAGATTTTCACGAGTTAACAAGTTTCCCGAGTACCTGCCGTTAACGTTACGAGTCGCCAAGTTACGTCCACGATTTCCTACGTTCCCGCTACGTTAATTCTACGTGATTACCACGAGTTTGATTTGTTTTAAACTCGGGATCGCTCGTGGGTGGATTCGCACCGTGAGACAGGGGTTTAACCGTCTACAGGGCCCGACGGCTGAAGCCTCCAAAGCTCTGACGTCGGGTCGCAGCCACAGCGCCACCACAGCCTCCAAAGTCAGCCAACTCCGCGATGGTAAGTCCACAGGCTCTGCCACCGGAGCCTCAAGGTCGATTCCAGTTGGAGGCCGTCAGCTCCAGGATATTAGGTCTCAGCGCGGACAGAGATACGACAAGGAAATGGTCGCATCCCCGTTGTAGGAGGAGGTTTTAAAAAAAGTTTCCCCCACCCCCCACACATACACAACTAAAAATAAACTAAAACATACATCTAACAAGACAAAAGAAAACAAAAAAACGAAAAGACAGACGGACTGCAGGTGAGCCGCAGCTGCTGGGCAGCGTCGCCACTTCCGGAAAAGGGAGATCATGACTGATCATCCAAAATCAGTACAACGTTCCTGCTTTCTCCCCCATATCCCTTGATTCCGTTAGCCCTAAGAGCTAAATCTCTCTTGAAAACATCCAGTGAATTGACATCCTCTGCCTTCTGTGGCAGATAATTCCACAGATTCACAACTCTCTGGGTGTAAAGGTTTTTCCTCATCTCAGTCCTAAATGGTCTACCCATTATCCCTAAACTGTGACCCCTGGTTCTGGACTCCCCCAACATTGGGAACATTTATCCTGCACCCTTCCTCACCTGGATCCACCTATCACTTGCTAGCTTTTGTCCCTCCCCTATATCGTGCCTCTTCCTGCCAGCTAACTCCCCACTACTTCATCAACCCGACCAGGATTGTCTACTGTCTATTTACCCCTACGGATGCTGCCTGACCTGCTGAATTTCTCTTGCTGTTTGCTTTCCTCGTCAAGATTCCTGCATCTGCAGCCTCGTGTGTCTTCATGTTTAATTACATGCTTGATATGACCAAAGCTAGGGATTCCCCCATGGTTACAATTGATGAAGTTATTGCATTGAATGTTGTTATAAAATAAACATTACCAAGGTATTCTTTGCTTAGTTTGAGGTATGTTCCCAGACGTCTAGTGAATTACCTGTGCTTCAATGACTCAATAAGGTTCTTTTCCAAAACAGTTTATTGTGATGGCTTTTGACCTGAAACCTTGTTTTCGGTTTCCATTTTTGTCATAGACTTTCGTTATGCACATTAGTTTATGTTGCGTACAGGGGCATTTTCCTCCGATTCTGAAAGTCATGATCAAATTAAAAATTGGCTGAAGACCAGACACATGTTATTGGGCTCTAGCCGAAAGATGATAAACACAAATTCATTTATTATTGAGAAAGAGTGTAACATTACTGTGGTAAAAGGTTAAATTGCATTTGTTTTAACTATGCTGTGTAGTAATCCTATGTGGATTAGCCAGTGCTCTTTGAGAATTATCGAGAATCAGTGCATTCATTGTCTATTGTAAAAATGTGTGAGAATTTGAATACCCTGATGTAATTAGAAATGTTCCACGTTGGATTTTGAAGACTTGGACACTTGTACTTTTAACGTGGGAAAATTCATATCTTTAGGAACGGTCAATGCTGAAGAAAAGTACTTTTGCCTCAAAGAATATCTAACCGAGATTGTTCTTGGATATTGCTAATTAAAGAAAGCAATTTTACAACATTTGAATTTGTTGCCAAATGCCACAACAAGCCCTCTAACCTCCCGGAGATCGCCAACCATTTGCGACTCATTTCAAAACAAAACTGCAGTGACTGGGGGGTGGGGGATTAATTTGGCTTTTAATCACTGAGTACATTTTAGAATTTTTTTTCATTCAGAAAATCTTACTTGGGAAAATATTTTGGAGCAAGATTTTTGGAAGCGAGGTCATAAAAGTGATGAAAATGTATCCTGTTATGAAAGAGTTGATCCCAAATTTAATTTAAAGCTATTGAGTTAGAGTGCAGTTTTTCAAAGAGCGGAAATAAAATGTTTAGTCTAGACTTCAGTCTAGACTAGCCAGAAATCAGATTTTTTTTAAAAAAAAGTACAGATGAAATCTTTCAGTTGGTGTTCGGCCGCATGTGTTATGTAGCTGAGCTCACTTATTAATATTTTTATTGTAATCAGGAAGTACTTTGACATCATTGAAAGATAAACTAGAAATATATTGCAAACTTGAATGATGAATGATATTCTTGAGTTTTTCGAAGTTTGTAGCACTAAACAAAATAGTGAGTTTGACAAGTAAAAGATATGCCCGTGATTGCATTATTTGTATTCAGTTGAAAATGAAAATTTTACAGACAGTAATATACCAGAAGTTCTCTGCTGCGATACTCCAGTATCAGTGAAATCCTTTCGTGGAGTGCCAAAAGATAATTTTAATTGGCTTGTCCGGCAATGTGTTTTCAGTTGAGTCTTCGTGACATACAAATGTTCAAGTGGCCAAGTGTAAGTCTGCAGTTTGGGAATGATGCTTTGGAGCCCATGTTGATGCCAGTTGTGTAGCTTACATAGATACATAGACAATAGGTGCAGGAGTAGGCCATTTGGCCCTTCGAGCCAGCACCGACTGCCATTCAATGTGACCATGGCTGATCATCCACAATCAGTACCTCCTTCCTGCCTTCTCCCCATTCCGCTTGGTTTTGCTCGCCCTAAGAGCTCTATCTAACTCTTTTGAATGCATCGAGTGAATCCAGCTTGATGTAAGGCTTTAGAGTATTGCACAAATGGTCAAGACAGAGTGTAAAGCATTTCTAACGCGTACCATCTGGAGTTGGAGTCAATCCAATTTTATGGTGAAATTAATTTCTGTTTCTATAGCATTAACTATCTCTGAATAGCCCCCTGTTGAGTGGAGCACCTAGAGGTTATTACCTTCAGAAGCCATCACATTTGAAGAAGGGTCTCGACTGGAAATGTCACGTATTCCTTTTCTCCAAACAGATGGCACGGTAGCACAGCAGTGGTGTTGCTGCCTTACAGCGCCAGAGACCCAGATTTGATCCCGACTGCGGGTGCTGTCTTTCAGCCAAGAGCAGAGAGTTGTAACAGCACAGGGGAGAGACAGGGGAGGGGCAAAGATGAACGGAAGAGGATTCAGAGCCAGTAGAAAGGGGTAAAGGGAAATTGAAGGACTATGGGGAAGCAATAAATAGTAGAAAGGTGAGCAGAAAGGGTCAAAACACTTCAGATAATTGCAAATGGAATAAGAAACAAAAAATAAGAATAGTTAATTCAGCACAGGGCGCAGCGGTAGAGTTGCTGTCTTACAGGGTCCTGGGTTTGATCCTGACTACGGGTGCTGTCTCTACGGAGTTTGTACGTTCTCCCTGTAAGCACATAGGTTTTCTCCGGGTGCTCCAGTTTCCTCCCACATTCCAAATACACACAGGTTTGTAGGTTAATTGGCTTCGGTAAAATTGTAATTTGTTCCTAGCGTGTAGGATGTTGCAAGTGTACGGGGTGATCGCTAGTCGACACAGACTCGATGGGTCAAATGGCCTGTTTCCTCGCTGTATCTCTAAAGTGTAAGTCTAAAGCTATGTGTATCAACAGGGTGACTTGGAACGAGGGCATTCCCTCCATTAATATTACATTCCTATCTATCCTGTTTTAAGATTACATTCTCCTCTATCAAGCCTGTGACTGCAAAGATTGTTATTCCCAGATCAGATCCCAGGCATTATCCACGCCTTTGGTTAGCCAAAAACCAACTGCCTTTCACAAAGGCAAGTAGCTGAAAGCGAAAAAACCATGTGAGAAAGACCAGGCAAAAGAGCACAAGATGAATCAAAGTACCTTAAATTTCAAAGTGATGTAGGAATAAAAAAACAACAGAATTAAGCATATGATGAAAAATAAAGGAAATGCCTCATGCCCCTGTCCCACTTAGGAAACCTGAACGGAAACCTCTGGAGACTTTGCCCCCCACCCAAAGTTTCCGTGCGGTTCCCGGAGGTTGCAGGTGGTTGCTGGAGGTTGCAGGTAGTGGAAGCAGGTAGGGAGACTGACAAAAACCTCCGGGAACTGCATGGAAACCTTGGGTGGGGCGCAAAGTATCCAGAGGTTTCCGTTCAGGTTTCCTAAGTGGGACAGGGGCATAAGTGTATTGTGACGTATCTTAAAAAGAATATCAGCAAAGTTTTGCCGATAGTTACATTACAACATTTAACAGCACCTTTGTGCTTAATTTAAAAAACAGAAAATATTTCTAGTTGTGTAAATCTGGATAATTATTATTTTAGAATTCCTTAGCCAGTTGAAATCATTATGTGAACCAATGTAGACAGCCGCACTGTCTGTTCTGAAAATTGTGATACTCTGACAGCTATTGATGTTTATTTGTGAATAAATTGGTGGGGGGATATATATATATATATTTTACATCTCCTATTATGGATCATATAATCTCGTGAGTTTAAAAAAAAATTCAGCTAACATAAGATGTTCTTTGTATTTCTGTGCTAACATTTTGCACTTTAAAAAAATTGTGTGCAAGTTCCAACCAGTGTGGGAAAGAGGCATAGATTTGATGATGGCCTCCATTCAGTAGTCTCAATGATTTGATCAATATTCCCATAAAAGTAAAAATAGAAACCCAGGTTGATTAATGTCAATTCCTTGATTAAAACTGTGACATGCTTATTTGGAAATAGTTATTTGGCCTGTCAAACCTCGTAATGTTTGGCACTCTGGAGCAACTTGCCGATTAGGTTTAGTGTTTCTGTGCCATTGGATGACAAAATGGCACAGAACGCCTGGTGTAGAGTGCAAACTAAATTCTAAATTATTGTACAATATTCTAAATTTCTGAAGACGCAAGGATGCAGATGCTGGAATCTTGCGTAGAATATAAAGTGCTGGAGTAACACTGCGGGTCAGGCAGCATCGCAGGATGACATGGATTGACATTGTTTCTGATCGGGATCTTTCTTCAGACATTGAAGAAAGTCCTGAAAGGTCGGAAGAAAGAACCCTTGTCGAAACGTCGCCTACCCATGTCCTTCAGCGATGTTGCCTGACCTGCTGAGTTACCCCATGGTGTTCATTCCAAAACTTCTACCTGCTCTGCTTCCCTTAAATTCCTTTGTCCGTGAATTTCAATTCTTTTTTTCAAGAATTATTTATGATTTGGTATAAGTGCATCGATTCTACTTCCTTGCATCAAAAGTAAACATCACTAGCTTGGATATGTCAAAATTTACTAATCTGTAAACATCTGTTCAATGCAAAAAGTGTTTCATTTGGTTGCTTGAACCTCGAATGACCAACAAATGGTGAAAAACGAAACCCAAAAATCTGCTTGATGTTTTATTCAATAATTTTAGGCAGGGCTGCACTTTAGCGAGATGTTCAGCATTGTTTGCTTTGGCAGATCTCTGTGTACTTTCCCATTTTGAGCAGAGTTGTGATTAATGAGCGTAAGGTAGATTGTATTTGCACTCTGAACAATTCACTGACTTTTCTTGCATTTATGCCTGATCATTAAATGACTTCTTAGTACCTTGCTGTTTAAAATAGTGGCCATTTCATACAATATAAATATTCTGCTTTTATGAGGAACGGTATATGTGACATTTCAAAGAGAGTTCCATGGTGTGACACAACCTGTGTGCTGGCACATCAATTGCCTGACCAATTGATAATTCTCGGTGTGAGGCTGGGCCTAGGAGGAGTCCAGTGACACAGCTGGTAGAGCTGCTGCATCACAGCACCAGACACTGGGGTTCAAACCTAACTATGTTTAGTTTAGTTTAGAGATACAGCGCAGAAACGGGCCCTTCAGGCCATCGAGTCCGCACTGACCAATGATCCCCGCACAATCCAACACACACTAGGGACATTTTTTTACACATATCAAGCTAATTAACTGACAAACCTGTATGTCTTTGGAGTGTGGGAGGAAAATGAAGATCTCAGAGAAAACCCACGCGGTTACGGGGAGAATGTACAAACTCAGACAGCACCCATAGTCGGGATCGAACCCGGGTCACTGGCGCTGCAAGTGCTGTAAGACAGCAACTCTACCACTGTGTGCTGTTTGTGAGGCGTTTGCATGTTCTCCGTGTCACTGTAAATTTCCTTTGGATGCTTTGGTTTCCTCTCATGTGTGAGATTTGTTTAGTTTAGCTTATTGTCACGTGTGCTGAGGTACAGTGAAAAGCTTTTGTTACGTGCCAACCAGTCATCGGAAAGACAATAGATGATTACAATCGAGCCACCCACTGTGTACAAATGCATTGGAATGTTAATTAGCCATTCTAATTTGCACTGAGGAAGGAAGTAAGTGATAGAATCTGAATAAAGTTGATGGGGATGTGAGGAGACGTTATGAAAAGTTTAGTGTCGGCTTGGTTTAAATGGGCCTGGTTGCATTCTTATGTCTCCAGGACTCTCTGTCATTGGTTCTTATCAGTCTGTTTAATTGCAAACGTTAACATAGTCAAAGACAACCGTATTCAAGTCATTTTACATCATAGTCAATCCAATCCAGCAGATTTGATATTGGTTTCTACTCAATCCACAGATACTGAAGCTAAGCATGTTGAGACCTGCTGACTCAGTGCATACTGTTCACCAGGAACCTGAGATCCATGAGGATGAAGAATTGAGGATAATATATAGCCTGGCTTGAGGAACAATTAATAGACAGAAAACTAAATTAATTGCCCTTCAAATCTCTGCTGGGATCTACAGAGTAAAACCACGTAACTAAAGGGGCAGTAGGAGCATCTGTGTTAAGGTAGCAGCGGTATTGTAGCAGTATACGATGGTAGCAGTTATAAGATTGATTCACCACCACTTTCTCATTTGATGATGGTGGACGATAAATACTGAAATATTAAAATAAGAGAGTAGTGGCTGGAAATATGAAATGTAAGCAGGAAATGCTGGAAAATCTCAGCACAGTCAAGCAGCATCTGTGGGTGGAGAATCAATTCACATTTCAGATACAAATGTCAGAACTGGCCTTACTTGTCGTTCCCCAGATCTCAGTAAAAATGAACTTTATAAAGTAAACGTTAAAGAAAAGAGCTCTTAAAAGATGACTGATTCTCCTGCTTTCCCTGCTTCGGGCCAGTGCATGTTTCCTGTCAACCACAAAGAGCCTATTTAGCCAACAGAAAATGAGCATGGCATCATTGAATTCCATGCCAATCCTTTATATCCTTTGAGTATTTAAGTGATCAATATTTTTTATTCAAGAGAGTAAAAAATACCTTGGGCGGCACTGTGGCGCAGCAGTAGAATTGCCCCCTTACAGTGTCAGAGACCCGGGTTCGATCCTGACTACGGGTGGTGTCTGTACAGAGTTTGCATGTTCTCCCCGTGACCACATGGATTTTCTCCGGGTGCTCTGGTTTCCTCCTATGCTCCAAAGACGTACAGGTTTGTAGGTTAATTGGCTTCTGTAAATTGTAAATTGTCCCAAGTGTGTAGGACAGTGCTAGTGTACGGGGTGATCGTTGGTCAGCACGGACTTGGTGGGTCTGTTTCCACGCTGTATCTCCAACGTCTAAAATAACTTTATTGTCCAGGTTTCTACCTGCAGTTGGAGTTTTGAAAGAAAAAAAGCCTTGAGGTTGATTAGTAGGACTGGGTGGTACAATCCCTATGATTTCACTACAATTGACATTCTTGGGTATGACCACGAGGTGAATTTGCTAACTAACAATCAGACACATCTACATTTGTGTACCTAAACATCACTGGGTGTTTCAGCCTTTTATCACAAGACACCCTCAGTCGAGGCAGGCCCACCGCAGGTTGATCAGACCTGGGTGTGTGTCTTATTGTTAGCCTCTAGATGGTCACGTGGCAGCCCAGACAGCATCTTTCCTCTTCAGCCACAGCTAGTGACTGCTCCGTTTGGCGGTATTGGCAAGTTCTTTTATTGCCCTCCTTTGTGCCTGCCCTTTGACTCCTACTTCCCTCAGGAGCCTTGCGGTGGAACTGGCTACAAAGTGCCTGCACCCCACCTCCACTGGACACACCCTTACACTCCTACCTCTCTCCTCTGCCTCTGCTGCAAGGTTTGAATATCAAAGCTTTTTCCTTTCATAAGCCTCGTCCACAGCCTCCTCCCATGGAACCGTCAGCTCAATGATGAAAACACGCTGATAGGAGCTGGACCAGAGAACGAGGTTTGGTCGCAGGTTGGTAACTGCGATTTCAACTGGGAACGAAAGCCGCTGGCCTAGGTCAACATGCATTTCCCAGTCCCTGGCTGTGTTCAGTGGGCATGAGTTGAGAGGCGAGGGATTAGTCCTCCGCTTCTCTCCTTACCGGATGAGGGATGGTATTTGCGGGAATGTTATCTGGGCATTGATAGGCACGGCGTTGGTGGTAACTCTCTTGCACTCGAGTTCAGCTGCCAAACACCTCAGCACATGGTTGTGTCGCCAGGTGTATCTGCTTTGTGTTAGGCTGGTCTTACAACTGACCAGGATGTGCTTGAGGTTTGCTGGAACTGGTTTGGATCCTTTCCCAGCCAAAGATTTAGGTTTGTGGGAGAGGGAAGGACGTCATATGTGGCTCTGATAATGAAGTTCAACTTATTTGACTCCATGGTCTGCAGTTCTCTCCATGTGATCTTCCTCCTCTCAACGCCATCCCACGTCATCCAGCGACCTTGTTTGGCTTGGGATATGGCTTTGGCACACCTGGCTGCTTCTCCCTGGCGCACATCCTCCACCAACAGGTGCCGACGTTCAGCTGGTGTAGCTTTTTGCCAGGTAGGTTTCATTGCTCCCAGGCCAAAGCCCCCTCGGCCTTGTTGGACATGGCCCTCTATGTCCCGGTGATGGAGGGCGGATTTTGCGTCCAGTACCACTGCTGTTAGAGTCCATTTCTTCCCTGTTGCTAGGGTTGGAGCGACACCTCTTATTATTGGGTCCCGGGATTCTGTTAGTGTCATGTCCAGCCTCACTTTGGCACATTTGTATTCCTCCACCTGGCTTGAGACTGGCAGTGAGAGGGCTCCATTCCCATAAAGCCCTATGCTGCTGTGGCATCTTGGTAGCCCAAGCCACTTCCTCACTTGTGAGTTCACCAGTCTCTCCAGCTGGTTGACATGGGATAAAGTGACCTTGTAGATGGTAATTGGCCACATGAGTCGGGGCAGTAGACCGAATTGAAGGCACCAAAGCTTCAGTTTCCCTCGGAGAGCAGTTTGTTGATTTGCTTGAGGCCACTGATTGTATCCAGCCCGAGTTGTTCCACCTGCTCTGCATCCTTGAGGTATGCGGTGTACCATCGCCCGAGGCTTTTGACAGGTTTCTCCAGGACAATTGGTATTGTCACGTTATTGATACGGAACTTTTCGTTAGTGAGCCGGCCTTTGACGATGGAAATACTGCAGGATTTGCTGGGTTTAATCTCCATTCGTGCCCATTTGATGTTTTCCTGGAGTTTATCAAGCAGGCGTTTGGTGCATGCTTTTGTTGTTGTTATTGTGGTCATGTCATCCATGTACGCCCTGATTGGAGGAAGACACAGCCCACCTTTCAAGCGTTCCCCTCTGACCACCCATCGTGATGCTCGAATGATGTGCTTCATTGCCATGGTGAAAACCAGAGGAGAAATGGTACAGCCTGCCATTATGCCTACCTCATGGTGCTGCCAGGCGGTGGTGTTGTCTTGTGTTGTGTTGTGATGCAGAACTGGAGGCCCTGGAAGTATGTTTTTACCAGCTTTGTGATGACCTCTGGGACCTGGAAGAAATTACAAGCTGCCCAAAGAGTCTCATGGGGCACCGAACCAAAGGCATTCTAAGAAAACCACATGCAGATCTCTCTTTTCCTTCTTGGCAGTTTGTATCTGATGCCAGATGACGTTTGCATGTTCCAGACATCCTGAGAAACCACGTACCCCTGCTTTCTGCACTGACCTGTCGATGAAGTTGTTGTTCTGCAAAAATGCTGAGAGTCTTTGGGCCACAACACCAAATAAGATCTTTCCTTCCACGTTCAGAAGGCTGATCTGGCGGAATTGGCTAATGGTTGAGGAGTGTATATATATGTATAGGTTTTTTCCACATCCGTTTAAACTCATTTATTGCCAACAGGGTATTGGATTTAGGATGCATGGCAGCCAACTTGCAAACAGCAGTTTCTAATGACCAGAGAAAGCATTTTTAGCAATGTTGATTCTGCAATAAATATTACCCAATGGACGAGGCAATCCTATGCTCGTCTTTGAAGTTAGGTTGTGGGCACGTCTGCACCATTTTGAGAGAATGCACAGGGCTTTGGTTTATGTCATTTCCATAACCCCATGTGGAACTCGATAACTCCTGTGCTATATTGCAGTTTGTATACAGAGTGAAAAGTTGTATTACCTCTCTAAAAGTTGGATGCTGTATGTGTGCTGGGAATTTTGCATCAGCAGTCACTCTGCAGCAGTGAAGCAGAGAGTCTGGAAGTGGGCAAAGAAGGGAAATTGAGGCCTGTGAAAAGAGGAAGCCAGAGACGAAGGAGGTATTTGAAGGAGGAAGCCAGATATGAGAGAAACGGTTGCAATATTCGCCTGAAATCAAGTAATAGTAATACAGGTAGCGCTTTGTATAGCTGAGTGCAGAGGACTAACTCACTGCTTTCTGAAAGTGAAGGTAAATTTCCAGAATACCGCAGTGAATAACCTGGCACAGAATCGCAAGATGTTTATAAACAATTGTTTTTCTTTTGTTTGAACATTTCATTAGTGGTGTTGGTACTGTAGATGGGGAATAGAGGTTACTTGACTTGACTAGACTGGACTATGGATAAATGGAAGCTTTTTGATTGAAAGATACAAATAGAAATAACTCTTTGGCCCACCAAGTCCACATCGACCCTCAATAACTCACTCGCACTAGTTCTATGTTATCACTATCCACTCTCTACGCACTCTGGGCAATGTGTAGAGGCCAATTATCCCACAAATGCGTACATCTTTCGGATGTGGGGCAAACTGGATCACCTGGGGAAAACGCACACGGTCACAGGAAGAACATGCAAATTCCACACAGACAGCACCTGAGGTCAGGATTCAACCCGGATCTCTGACCGAGTCCAACATGAACTGCTGTAAGCAGAGCCCAGAAGTGAACAGTGTCCTCTTAGTGGAGGTCTAATCTCTGTTTGGTATAATTGTAGCATATTGCTAAATCACACAAAGGTGGATTCACACAAAGGGTGTATAAATAAGTCTCCTTTACAAAATTGTGCATTTTGCAGATGGAAAAAGAAAAAAAAACGATGGTTCGATTGTGAAACGTATATTTTGGTTTTGGTTTTATTTGGCAGAAGTGGGGTTGCTACACATGGAACAGTTCTGTTCTTTTGGTTTTGCAATCCAATGCCAAAGGTTTCAACATTTAGATTTTTACTTTAATGTTCAATGAAACACACCTGGCTAGATTTGTAATTTGTAATCAAGGATATTGTATCAAGGTAAAGTCCATTTAGTTGGTATTTTTCCAAAGGTAATAATGTAAAGGCAAGATGAAGAATAGGAAATACAAGCCTGGACATTCATTCTTTTACACTGTTTGATCAGGATTTCACAGTGGCTCAGCTGGTCGAGCAGTTGCCTCACAGTGCCAGGGACCTAGGTTTGATCCTGACCTTGGACGCTGTCTATGTGGAGTTGACATGTTCTCCCTGTGACCATGTGTGTTTCCTCCGGGTAATTATTGATCAAAGAAACTAGAAAATCCCAAACTTCGCTTCAGTTGCTGCCACCATTCCCTCGTCTCAGCCTTTGCTCAGTGGGAGCACTCACCTCCGTACCAGTCCTAGTTTTCCACTCTCTGTTGTAAGATTCTAGTGCACACTCTAAGCAGGACTCCTTTAATTTGAGTCCCCAGGTTTCAGATGAAATGTCAAATTGAGGTCTGTCTGTCCTTTTAAACTGATGTGAAAAGATGCAAAACTTATCTGAAGAGCAGCAGATTCCTCTCAATGCAGCACAGTGGTACAGCTAGCAGAGCTATTGCCTCGTGGAGCCAGAAATCTGGGTTTGATCCACCCCTTGGGTGTTTTATGTGCAGAGTTTACACGTTTTCTCTGTGACTGAATTTGAATTTTGAATTTGATTCCTTTATTGTCATTCAGACCTTTCGGTCTGAACGAAATTACGTTGCCTGCAGTCATACACAGTAACAATAAATAACAAAACATCCAATAAACACAAATTAACATCCACCACAGTGAGTTCACCAAGCACCTCCTCACTGTGATGGAGGCAAAAGTCTTAGTCTCTGTCTCTTCCCTCCTTGTTCTCCCTCTGCGCTGAGGCGATCGATCCAGGCCGAAGATGCCGCTTTCCAGTCCAGTGGACCTCCGTGGTGATGTAGCCGCTGCCAAAAGCCGGAACGCCGTCTCCGCTCCGAGTCGGCCCGCCACAGCCTCAGCTCCGAGTTCCACTGCATCAGCTCTGAGTCCTGCAGCCTCAGCTCCGAGTCCCGCAGCCTCAGCTCCGAGTCCCGCTGCAACAGCTCCGAGTCCCGCTGCAACAGCTCCGAGTCCCGCTGCAACAGCTCTGAGTCCCGCTGCAACAGCTCCGAGTCCCGCTGCAACAGCTCCGAGTCCCGCTGCATCAGCTCCGAGTCCCGCTGCAACAACTCCGAGTCCCGCTGCAACAGCTCCGAGCCCCGCTGCCCCGAAGACGGCCAGCCTCGCTTTGGTAAGTCCTGGCTGGCTCTGCCTCCGGAGCCTCGAGGTCGGTTGCAGGTTGGAGACCGCCAGCTCCGCCATTAGGCCTCAGCGCAGACGGAGCCAGAGAAGGGGGATACGACAAGAAAAAGTCGCATTCCCCCGAAGGGAGAAGACAAAAACATGTGTTTCCCCCCCCCCCCCCCCCCCCACACACACACACACACACACACACACACACACACACACACACACACACACACACACACACACACACACATACACACAGCCTAATAAACTAAAATGTAACTTAAACAAGACAAAAAAAACAACAAAAAAAGTAAAGACAAACGGACTGCAGGCGAGCCGCAGCTGTTAACAGCACCGCCACTGCGTGTGTTTGCTCTGGATGCTCCGATCTCCCTTCCCCATCCCAAAGACGTGCGGGTTTGTATATTAATTGGCGTTTGTAAAATTGCCCCAATGTGTAGGGAATAGATGAGAATGTGGGATAACATAGAACTAATGTGAACGGGCGATCGATGGTCGAAATGGTGGGCCGAATAACTTGTTTCCATGCTGTATTGAACCTGACTTTCTTCAGGCTGAAAGAAGCATATTGAGTCCTTTCTAGAATAACTAGCAATATTATACGCATTTATGAAACCAGTGTTTTGTTTTTCTGAAAGTTATACTGCTAAAGTAGGATATTTGGACCTTTGAAGTCGGAAGGGATCTGCTTGAAGTGGGAGCCATAAATTATGAGGAAGAATTTAGAGATTAAGTGGTGTTGATATTTAAGAATCTTAAAGCAAGCAATTGGAATCAGTTCTTTTTGGGTGCATGAGGATGGCAGATCCTGTTGGATCTGAAAGGTAGTTCATTACCAACTTTTCTGAGGGTATATTACCTTGGCAAAAAATACTGTGCCTACATACAGAGGACTAATAGAAGGAAAGAAATGTAATCAGTAGACAAAATGAAATGTTATATGACAGAAAGTGTTTCACTTTAAAAGCAAATGATCATGTTCTGGAACAGATGGGCCAAAGATTTGGTGAATATGGATTCATGTCAATTCTTCAAAAGGAAATGCAGCCAGGGTTAGTGTAAAGGATGTGTTTCCAGTTACAGAGGGTAATTTGCTTGCTAGCTTAGTGCGTTGGCTATGTCAGTAATCCTGCGAGCTTTACTGATTGGAATTTGAATCGGCAGTTTTCCCTGATTGTGCAACAGAATTTTCTGGGGTTTTGCTTTGGCTCTTCCAGGAGCTTTTGTGGTTTGAAAATGAATCAACAGTGTAAGTGGTTGCATGGAGGGGAATTTTTGATGTGGAGTAGTAAAAGTTTCAGGTGCAGTTGTCAAGATGTGAAAAAATCCATGTCTACTATCCAGACTCACAATGACCACTATAATATAGACGCATAGAATAATTGGGTTGTACACCATGGATACACCTTTCGGCCCACCAGATCCATGCCGACCTCCTTGCCCATTTATACTAGGGTTGCACGGTGGCGCAGCGGTAGAGTTTGGTGCCTGACAGCACTGGCAGTGCCAGAGACCCGGGTTCAATCCCGACTATGGTTGCTGTCTTTAGCGAGTTTGTACGCTCTCCCCGTGACCTTTTCTCCATGGGTTTTCTCCGAGATCTTCGGTTACCTCCCACAGTTACCTTCCAAAGACATACAGATTGGTAGGTTAATTGGCTTGGTAAATGTAAAAATTGTCCCTAGTGTGTAGGATAGTTAATGTGCAGGGACCGTTGTTCGGCGCGGTGCGGCCCAGTGATCCGTAGGGCCTGTTTCCGCGCTGTATCTCTAAACCAAACTAAACTAATGCCATCTGCCCCCATTAGATCCATATCCTTCTCCACCTTGCTTATTCAAGTGCTTAGCCAAATGCCTCTTCAATGTGGTAGCTATATCTGATTCCATCACCGTCGACTGCAACTTCCAGATATCAACCACACTGTCAAAATAAATTCCTTAAATCCCTTTTAAAACTCCTTCCTCCCAGCTTCAACTGACTTGTTTTTGAAACATATCTACCAGGGGAACAATGTTCTGACTAGCCCCACCCTACCTATGCCTCTTAAGTTTTTATATACCTGTATCGGGGTCATTTTTCCGACTTCAGTACAAATAAAACTATCCTGTCCCATGTCCCATGTCCCTTGCAGAAGAACCACACACTGACCTACCTTGGTACACCTTTTGTTTCTGTTTGCCCACTGAACATAACTCTACATACCTTGATTTTCTTCCTTGTCTCACCTTGTCGTGTGCCTTCCCACCGACATACAGGACACCTCACATTTTGATTTCCAATCTTCACTAAAGCTGTTTTTATATGCCTCCAACCTCCCTCAGGAATGTCTTAAAGCCCTCCCTCTCTTTATGCAAGAAAGATCGAACTAGCCCACCTCGCCGAACACTCTTGTATGCCTGGCATAACTTATTTTTACCCTGAACAATTTTGAATCCTCTCAATTCGTACAAATCAAAGGTTTAGGCATTGGGCACTCGCTCGCAAGGGGCTGCAGCTACACCTGTCTTTTCATGGCCATTGCTTGATTCCAATGGTGAATGAATCAAATTGCCAGGAAATGGGCTTCTGTGATGCTGGGAATCTCCGGAGGAAGCCAAGGTGGACCATTGGCTCGATACACCTGTCTGAACATGGCTACAAGTGAATACACAAATTGCTGGAGTAACTCAGCGGGTCAGGCAGCATCTCTGGAGGGCTTGGATAGGCGATAAAGTCAAAGGTTTCAGACCCTTCTTCAGTCTGCAAAAGCTTCCCAACCCAAAATGTCACCTATCCATGTCCTGCAGAGATGCTGCCTGACTCGTTGAATAAATCAGCATTTTGTGCGTTCTTTTGTAAACCATGGTTCCTTGAGACTCTATGGTTAGGAGTGCTTCTGTCTTGTCTTTAGCACAGAAGTTTAGGTCCTGCCATCATTCCAGGCAAAGATAATGTTGGAGCCTAGGTACACAAAATTGCTGGAGAAACTCAGCGGGTGCAGCAGCATCTATGGAGCGAAGAAAATAGGCGACGTTTCGGGCCGAAACCCTTCTTCAGACTGAATGTTGGAGCCTGTTCTGCCTATGAACTGTTTAATTTTCCCAAACCATTTCTGATGATACGTGATAGGACTGCAGAATTGTGATCTGATCTGCTGCGTGTTGCTTCATTACCACTGTTGCATGCTATGTTTGTTGTTTGGCAAGCTTGTCGTCGTGTTTTACCATGTTGGCACCTCTTTTTTCAATGGTCTCATTATTGTCGGTGCCGCATTCCAGTGCAGTTTTGTAACTTCCAAGTCCTATCTAGACTCAAGGAGCTATGCAGTTTCTGAAGAAGGGTCTCAACCCGAAGCGTCACCCATTCCTTCTCTTCAGAGATGCTGCCTGTCCTGCTGAGTTACTCCAGCTTTTTGGGTCTATCTGCAGTTTCTTACATTTCTCACTTTAAGCCATGGTGTACTAGCGACACTGGATTGACGAAGTAGGGGTCGGCCTGGCCTAGCGTGATGTGGTTATGTTCCTCCACCAGTGTTCCGCGCAGCTGCCGCCATATTCATTCACCTATCCGGCTGCTGTAGGACCTCCCACGGCCCATGAGACCACCGCAAACTTGCCAGCCTCCAGTGGCTGCTCCTCTGCCTCTGTGCGAGGTTGCCATGTCCTGCTTCTCGAGTCAATCACAGAACATTAGGGCACTTTTCAAAGGTGTGGAAGGCAAGTTCACGGACTGTTCACAGCCGCCGACATTCCCCTTCACCTTCTACTGCTGCCATCTTGGATCTGTTTGTCTTTAGGTACGAATGATGTTGTTCTCATCATGCCTCTTCCACTTTGCACGTTGAAACCTGCTTGAGCTCCTGACGATTATGTTTTTTCTCATGTTGATGGCTGAACTAAATTTATTATCAATGCAGAAATAAGATCCTTAAAGATATGTAATTGTAATCTAACTTAAGTCAAATGGAATCTTGATACTTGAAATATGTTTGAAGGAACATTTGTAGCACTTGGCAACATGTACCTTTTTAATGAGTATTTTGTTTTAATTGGATACCTGATAGAAATTCACTTGGTGAGTGTTGAAATTGTTCATCTGTTTCGGCATTTAAACTTTTCAGGTGATTAATGGTCTACTCTAGCCACCTTTGGAAATAAAAATACTTTTGATTACAATCACAGCTCAACATTACATTGATGTCACTTTCTTTTTCACTATAGGATGACAGGCAGGGAATTCTTTGCTCGTTTCCCCACCCTTCATCCCTTCCTTCTGAAGCAACTGGAAATGGTGGCAAACACAATGGAAAGGTGAGAAACGAAAACATTTTCAAGTTTGACTGCTCGTGGAAAAGCTTTTGCACCGAAAATAAATCCATCTTGGAAAATCCTCTTATCATTTCTATGTAGTGGGCAGAAAAGGCGCTACATTCTCCCTGTGGTGACTATTTAATAAATTTATCCCACCATCTGTTTTTTGTCCAGAGCCTTGTAGCTTTTTCTGCTGTTGTGTATCTATCCAGTTTTTCTTTGTAAAGGTACAGTGGTCCCTGCTAGACCTCATCACAGGCTCAATATTCCATCTACCAGCACTCTTGTACAAGGAAAATTCCATTGATCCTTGACTCAGTACCTTGTGGACTTTTTTTAATTGATGACCTGGCTTGTCACTGGCTTCCCATTTCAAGAAATAATCTTTTCATATTCACCCCCATCAAATCCATACATATTTTTATGGTGATTATATTAAATTCATTTTTCAAGCCGTTGACTCTCTACAGTTGCTGTCTGACCTAAAGTGTTTTCTTTCTTCTCCTAAATTTCCATCATTTGCCTTATTTTACTTTGGTCCCAAAACCTCAAGCTTCTAGCTATAAGCTATGTGTTTATCTTAGATTTTGTCATTTTAGTTTTTAATTAAGGAAGTTAATGGTTTTTAACATTAGATGTATTCATGTTTTTTCAACAGTCCAATGGTGCTTTATTGTCACATGTTAGCAATGTTACAAAATTTTGAGATTTAAAAAATCAAGTCTGCAATTTATCCCATCAGATAAAGCATAAAAATAAGTTTAATTTGACACCTAATTCACTTTCATATCTTCAGTATTAAAAAAGTTATGGCCATTTCCATACTTGGAAATTAGCACCTTGTTCCCTATTGCTTTTCCATTGACTTAACATAAAAGCTGTGATCGAGGACAGTCAAAAGCCCATAACTTTCTTAAAAATTAAGAGAACTGAAAGACATTTTCAGTTATTATAGATTGAAGCATTCTGAAACAAATATGAAACAATCTTACTTGGATGACCTGAAATTAAAGCATATAGTTAGTTAGTTACCCAATTGTAGCTAATTGTAGCTAATTACATAATTCAATTACTAGATCTGAACATCTATCCATTTCTTAAGAAAAGATCAACATTTTTAAATAGCCTAAATGTCCAAATAACATACACACAAGAAATCACAATATAACATGATTTTAAAATCTCATTGTCATGGATTTACAGGCCAAATGGAAGTCATTTAGTATTTAATACCTGCAAATTAATAGCCATTTAAATCATCTTGCGAGTGGGTTTTTCTGGAACGCGATCATTTGGACCATACAGTGAAATTCCTTTTTTGCATACAATCATACTAAAGTACAAGAGTGTAAAAATAGTAGATAACTTCGGCAGTACACAAGAGCCGTCACATGCCCGGCACCAACTTGTACCCTTCCAGTTGAAAGTTATAACAAATGTAGAGTCTTACCATGGCCATAAAGACCTGTAGTCCTGGTGGCGGCACTGGGTTGCAGTTGCAGGGTTGTATCTGACCTTCCATTATTTGTGTCAAAAAGGTTTACATAGCTACAATGTCCTGTAATCTATTACCAACCAGGCTTTGCCCTGCCTCGTCTCTCTTCCAACTTTCTTCCTCCCCGCAATCAATGTGAAGATCGGTCCCAACCCGAAACGTTATCAATCCATTTTCTCCAGAGATGCTGCCTGACCTGCTGAGTTACTCCAGCACTTTATGCCATGCCCTGTAAATACCTCCCTTTATCCGTCCTTGTCAAGGCCTGACTTGTTGACCCAGTCTTTCTTTCACTCTTCACATCTGCCTCCCACATCCCAAACCTAAAAGCTGTTGGAAGTTTGCAAAGAGTTTTGTTTATGATGCCTTCCTCCAACAGGATCTTTCTGACCCAGCAGTTTAACAAATGAACCAAGATAACAATCATATAATAACATGGAACTGCAGTGCTGGTTTATCACAGAAAGGCAGGTGCATTAGTAAATCAGTAGCTCAGGTAGCATCTCTGGAGAACATGGTTAGGTGACATTTTGGGTCGGGACCCTTCTTCAGAGCACATTATGGGTTGGGACCATTCTTCGGACCTGGGTCTGAAGACGGGTCCTGACCTGAAACATTACTTATCCACATTTTCCAGAGATGCTGCCTGACCTGCTGAGTTACTCCAGCATTTTCGGTCCTTTTTTATGGTGAAACGTACTCGCAACAGCTGAGATATTTTGTATGTCTAAAACTTGCACGTTGGAGAAACAAAAATGTTTCATCATCTTTAAAATATTTTGTTTGTATGTGAGCCGGGCACTGATGTTCCGTTCAATTACTTTTCTCATAATATTCACTTCTCTCTCATCTCCACATATGTAGTGACTCTGGTGTTCTGAAGCTCCACCCCAGCCTGTTCCTGTTGCTGCTTGTCCTGGGACGGTTATATCCATCCCCCATGGATGGATCAAGCTCGTCTCTCAGCCTGGCACCCTTTGTGCCTTTAATCATAAGGTAAGGTGTCAGACATAATTGGGATCTTGAAAGACAGAATGGTATCCTTGAATCTCGGTCGGAAGTACCGTAACATTTACACAAATACCCCTGTGAAGTATCCACACAATGTCATGGTGTCATATAGAGTCATACAGCATGGAAACAGGTTGAGCGACCCAACTTGCCCTCGCCGACCAACATGTCTCATCTACACTAGTCCCACTTGCCTGCATTTGGTCCATATCCCTCTAACCCTATTCTGTCCATGTACCTGTCTAAATGTTTCTTAAACGTTGCGATAGTACCAGGCTCAACTACCTACCCCGGCAGCTCGTCTCATCCACCCATCACCATGTAAATAAGTTACCCCTCTGGTTCATATTAAATCCTTCCCCCCTCACCTTAAAATTCCCCCCTTTAAATCAGTGCTGCATTGGTGGAAAGTTCTTGCCTCAAAACTCTTGGTATTATCCAACTGAGAATTATGTTTTTTGGCATAATAATGATCTGAATGTAAAGTGTTACAAATATTATTGACATTTTTACTTTGAGGGCGAAATGTTATGCACTATTACCTGTTTCTATTTGTGGTATTGCTGTAATTGTTCTAATGATTGAATGAGCTGAATGTTAAGTCTCAAATGCAAATAGAACAAAACACTGCTGCTCTGATGCACATTGATGGAAGACACTGTGGGAACCTCTGGTACACAAAAATGCTGGAGAAACTCAGCAGGTGCAGCAGCATCTATGGAGCAAAGGAAATAGGCAACGTTTCGGGCCGAAACCCTTCTTCAGACCTGTGGGAACCTCTATTCATTTAGGCAAGGAACTAATGGACTCCCTGCTCCCATCTACAGTCCCTTAATATGCATCAACTCTCCCAGCAGTATGTCAACAAGCACCACGGTGGTGCAGCAGTAGAGTTGCTGCCTTACAACTCTTGCAGCACTGGAGACCCGGGTTCGATCCCGACTACGGGTGCTGTCTGTACAGAGTTTGTACATTCTCCCCGTGACCACGTGGGTTTCTCCGAGATCTTCGGTTTCCTCCCACACATCAAAGACATCCAGGTTTGTAGATTAATTGGCTTGGCATAAGTGTAAATTGTCCCTAATGTGTGTAGGATAGTGTTATGTGCGGGGATCGCTGGTCGGTGCAGACTCGGTGAGCTGAAGGGCCAGTTTCCGCACTGTATCTTAAAACTAAAACTAAAAACACAAACTAAAGTAATACAGTGATGGAAATTATGGTGTTGACCTTGCATATTAAAGGAGAAAAAAGCAGTGCAGTATGTACACAAGGACATTGAATATTGGCATCCAGTTTATAGATGAAGGTTTGTAATCTTAATCAACTTGTGTTGAAATATTCTTTAAAAATATTTCTGGAGAAGACGTCCTCCATTTCAACTTGACTTTCAAACTATCCGACTTTCAAACTATCCAACATGAATCTTTATGAATGTAACAAACAGTTCACTCAAATTTTATTAAAAATGTACGCATATGTTTTCAAATGATTTTTCCCATTGAAGGCAATGAGATGTCATCGGGCATTGTGTATATATTTGTGTTCAGAATGGGATCTTAAGCCTAATTCTCAGCTTTGCTAATGATGAACATGACATGTTCATACAATTGTATTTTGCTTCTAGTGCTTTTGCCTCCAGCATTCTAACAACATTTAAGCACCTGCAGTTTCTTGTGTCTTCATATTCATATAATCACTAAGTTACAGATCTTAAATGCAAATTGAGGTATTTGGACAATTGACACGAAGAAGAATGCTTACTTTTCAGAACACATTTATTTTTATTTAAAATTCATGCTCCTCAAAATTATTTTAACCTATTTAAAAATGTAAAGGTTATACAGAGTGCAGGGTTCTCATTGCAGTGTGAAGTGTAGAGGTGTACTGGACAGTAGTCTAGCATATGGAAGGACCATTCTGAGCCCTGAGAACAGATGGGAAAAAGCTGTTCCTGAGTCCGGTGGTTCTGTACCTTCTGTTGGACGGGAGTAGGGAGATGAAAAAATGACAAAGATGGGACGAATCATTAATCAAGCCTTTGATTAAGCCTTTGATCACAGTGATGATGCGGCGGTAGTGTTGCTGCCTTTATAGCAGCGTTCGATCCTGACTACGGGTGCTGTCTGTACGGAGTTTGTACGTTCTCCCTGTGACTGTGGACTTTCTCCGGGTGCTCTGGTTTCTTCCCACACTCCAAGGACATACAGGCTTATAGGTAGGTTAATTGGCTTCAGTAAAAATGGTAAATTGGCCTTAGTGTGTAAGATAGTGCTAGTGTACGGGGTGATCACTGGTTGACACAGACTTAGTGGGCCAAAGGCCAGTTTCCATGTTGTATCTTTATAGTCTAAAGTAAAGTTTAAAATAACAGGTGTCAATGGAGTCAATGCTGAGAAGTCTGGGCTAGATCTTCAACCGATTTCTTACGATCTTGGGCTAAGCTGTTCCCAAACCAGGCACCGTCATGAGAGGAATAGATCAGGTGGATGCACAGAGTAGGTGAATTGAGTACCTGAGGACATAGGTTTAAGGTGAAAGGAAAAGATTTAATAGGAATCTGAGGAGTAACTTTTTTACACATAAGGTTGGTGGGTGTATGGAACAAGCTGCCAGAAGAGGTAGTTGGGGTTGGGACTATCCCAACGTTTAAGAAACAGTTAGACAGGTACATGGATAGGACGTGTTTGGAGGGATATGGGCTAAACATGTGCAAGTGGGACTAGTGTGGCTGGGACATGTTGGCTGGTGTAGGCAAGATGGTCCCAAGGGCCAGTTTCCACGCTGTATAACTCTGTGACTATGATGCAACATGACAGTATGCAAGGGCAGAATATCCTTTGGCTCATCAACTGCGGGACAAGCAGCATCTCTGGATAGAAGGAATGGGTGACGTTTCAGGTCGAGACCCTTCTTCTGACTGTCAGAGGAGAGGGAGACATGGAGGTAAGGTGAGAAAACGAGACATCAAAGGGGATGAAGTTCAAGGAAAATGTAGAATAGATCATTGTTCGCCAGTAGAAGGTTACAATGAAGCATACAGAGATAAAATTTAATCAGGAGGACAATCAGACTGGTCAGAGAACTAGGAAGGGGGAGGGTTGGAGAGGGAGGGAAAGCAAGGATTATTTGAAGTTAGAGAAGTCAATATTCATACTGCTGGGATGTAAGCTGTCTATACTAATCTCATTTACCAGCACTTGGTCTGCAACCTGCTATGCCTTAGTGAATGAAGTGCTCATACAAATTGTTCTTAAACCCTGTAAGAGTGGTTGCATCCACTGTCCTGTTAGTGGAAGGGTCTTTCTTGGATCCATCGAACCTCTTATGCCTCACCTGTGGCGTAACCCCATTGTGAACATTGGACTAAACTGGACACCTCTGCCATGTGGAAAAGCATTGCACTTTCTCTACCCTATTCATGCCTCTCATAATTTTGTACATCTCCATCAGGTCTCCCCTCACCTTCCCCCCCCTTCCCCAAGAAAAACATCAACAGCCAATCCACTGTCTCGTGATAACCAAAACATTTCCATTAAGGCCCGATTTGTTATTTGTACCAAAAATAAATTCAAACATAAACTGTGTTCATTTACTAAGCAGAGGTTTACTGGGCACTAATATCAAATTCATTCAAAGTGTCCGTCAACAGCAAAATGGAAAAATGATCGTGTTTTCACATGTAAAGACTCAAACAGAGCAGGAGATGTTGAAGTGGTAAACAGATGGTCATTGATAAAAACACATAAGTCACAACAGGGCTGTAGTTTCACTATGTGGATAATGTTACATGGAGTGTAGGTCAGAATGTATGTCAAATTCCCTTTGAGAGCACTCAAAAGGCAGTCTTGTACTCCTTCAAGTACAGTCGGAGAATGATTGATTGAAGAATCTTGGTTTCAATGACTGCTGTTAACATTATGGGTAAACATCTTAAATAGCCAGCAGCAAAGGCAGTCTAAATTAGAACTTTGCAAAGGCCCTGGCATTATTAAGAGGAGGCATGCGGAAAATATATATGTGCAGATGAAAAAGCAGGTTTGTGTATGCTTCAGATACAATATGGAGACCAAGCTGGTAGCTGAATGTCCAAGGACAAAACATTGCTGTTAAAGGATGAAGTGGATGTAATATTGAGCAGTCTGAAGAAAGGTCTCGACCCGAAACGTCATCCTTTCCTTCTCTCCGGAGATGCTGCTTGTCCCACTGAGTTACTCCAGCTTTTTGTGTCTATCTTCAGTTTAAATCAGCACCTACAGTTCCTTCCTACATCTTGAGACAGGTTATTTGTTCAGAAAATTAAGGTGTGGGTGGAGCTAAGTATCATTAAGGACGTAGAGCTGGTGGATATTATCTATATCCCAACAGTAGCGTTAATCCAAGTGGACATTATTCAACAGAAAATTAAAGATTCATGCATCAAAGATACTACAATAATTATGTGAGACTTCTATCCGCATGTAGACTGCCCAAACTAAAATGGAACAATTTAGGAAGAAATCCTGTGTGTGTACAGACTTGTTTTGGACCAGTGTGTTGAGCAGCCAAGTTGGGAGGACTATCCTGAACTAGATATTATGAAACACGAATCTTGTCGTAGAGAGGAGTAATTAAACCATGAAAACATTCTTCACTAAGGAGTAGTTCTATCCGAAACAAAGGCCCTAAATCTTAACAAAGAAATTTGAAAGAATGACAAATGAAAGGGCAGCACAGTGGTGCAGCGGTAGAGTTGCTGCCTTAAAGTGCCAGAGACCCAGGTTCGAAGCTGACGACAGGTGCTGTCTTTACGGGGTTTGTACGTTCCTTCCTGTGATCATGTTTGTAGGTTAATTGGCTCCGGTAAAATTGCAAATTGTCCCTAGTGTGTAAGATGGTGAACGCTAGTACACTATCACTGGTCGGCGTGGACTCTGTGGGCCAAAGGGCTTGTTTCCGCTCTGCATCTCCAAGTCTCGAAAGTCTATAATATGTTGTTCTGCCATGTTTGAAATCTCCATGATTGGATCTCTTTTATTGAGGAATACAAGTGTCACCTTTTTCATTTTGTTTTTATATTTTGTGCTGGTGAGCCATTCTGCTGTTTGGTGTCCAGTTTAAATAACAAGTCCATTTCAACAGCTTCTTTGATCCTATAAAGAAATCAGATATATCTTTTGCAAGATAGACACAAAAAGCTGGTGTAACTCAACGGGTCAGACAGCATCTCTGGAGAATAGGAATAGTTGACGTTTCGAAGAAGGGTGTCGACCCGAAACGTCACCTATTCCTTTTCTCCAGAGATGCTGTCTGACCCGCTGTGTCAATCTTCAGTGTAAACCAGCATCTGCAGCTCCATCCTACACATGTCTTTTGCAGTTATGCCTTTCTGTATGGATATTCCCTAACGGTTAACCAATATATACTGAATCATGTGGCTGTTTTTCTGTTTGGTCATGTCCCTCACAATGTGCTTGTACCAGAATGGTGTGTGATGCCTTAATGTATGTCATGCTAAAGATAGGCACAAAATGCTGGAGTAGCTCAGTGGGTCAGATGGCATATCTGCAGAAAAGGAATAGGTGACGTTTTGGGTCAAGACCTTACTCAGACCAGTCATGCTAATGCCTGGTTAAGAGGCATTGTCTTTCTGTTTTTATAACTGCATATCCCTATACACATTCTCAGTATTGCTGTGATACTGGCCTTTTAAGAATAGCACACTTTGCCCCCCCTTCCCCCTCCCATCCTCAACCCCAATCCTTCTCCATTTTTTGACTCATGTTCTACTTCCAGGGTAATATATTGTGCATCTTCATTTTCATAACTACTGGATTTGACATTGAAACCACTCCCGTCAAATAACTCCTTCCCACTGTTATATTCCTCTCTCCATCTCCTTTGATAAGTAGATATCATTGTCCTGTTGTTCATTGGATTTAGGGTGCCTGTGTGTTTTGTTCCCACCTTGCCTTGCAGTGCAAGCAACTTATGTCGAATCTATTAAAACGCAAGTAACAATACAGTACTGACTAACTGAGCGTGCCAATCGATGCTGTGCTCCATCTAAATATAGTTGTCAGCATAATCAATGTAAAAATAACTGCAATTAATGATTAATTGTTCAGAGAGTGAACAGAGTAGTGTGGTCCACAGTTCCACCCAAATGTTGTCTCATCAGATCAGTGAACAGATGACATTTGGTCCATAAATTTCAGTGATCTGAACTCTGCACTGAATGGCAACGTCATCTTCAGTGTAATCATAAGATTCACTTTTTGTTTTTCTCTTGCTAGTTCACGAAGAGTAATTGCTGGGACTTGGTTCCCAGGAAACCTTCGGTGTCTAACTTGAACTCTCATGTCATCTTGCAAACATTGACAGTACTTGATTTGCATTTCTCCAGTGCCTTAGTGATTTGCACTCACCACCTTATTCCAGTGCCCATACTGCATTTCTGGGCTATGATCAAACAACTTAGCTGACAGAGTCATTTATTTAAGTTTTGAAGCAGTTTTACCTTATTTGTTAAGCCACAGTTATATGAACCATAGAAGGCATTTAGCTTAGACTCTGCCACTCAATGAGATCATGGCTGAACTGGTTTGAGAGCGACACTAAACAAATATTTCTGTCCTCAGCCAATTGAACACAAAATTAGACAAAACATTTAAAAGGTTGACGAGATCTCACCTCACTCCCGGCACAGCGTGGTCAGTACTGTGAAAATAAGGTGAAAGAGTTTTTTTTATAACTTGTCTTTACTGTAGATAAACATCAAGAATGAGTGAAATCAGATGCCAAGCCAAAGACGGAAATGCAATGAGGATTAGGAACGGTCAAAGAACCAAGATTTGAGAAAGCTGTTAAATGAAAAGTCAGGTTGTTTTGGGGATGTTTGGACTTAGATGGCTGAAGACACAACTGTTGATGGTGACACAGTGGGTAGGGGGAAACAGGAGCGCATGGAATTGGAGGAACAGATGTTGAGGGAGAGTGCATATCGAATTGCTGTAGATTATTTAGTCTGAAGAAGGGTCCTGACCCAAAACTTTATCATGTTCTCCAGAGATGCTGCCTGACCCATTGAGTTACTCCAGCATTTTGTGTCCTTCTTTGATAAACCAGCATCTGCAGTTCCTTGGGTCTAGATTATTTAGTGATAGAATGATGCATCCAAGGATGGACTTAAACACAGCATACAGAGTTTCAGTCTTAATACATTGGAGCCTGGAGCTTATTAAATGAGAAATGCAGGCATGTTGTTTAAGATAGATTTAGTGTTGAATGGGTTTGGAATAATGGCTCTGATGCATTTCATTAATCTGGATTGTTCGGAAGGAACTGCAGTTTCCGGTTTACACCAAAGATAGACAAAAACTGCTGGAGAAACTCAGCGGGTCAGGCAGCATCACTGGAGAAAAGGAATAAGTTGTGGCGGCTCCTAAGGGTCGTGCCATTATACTGCCGAACCCCTCGGCACAGGAGTGGTGCAGTCCGGAGGCGGTCCTTAGCCGGAGGGTATAAAAGGCAGGGTTTGGGTGCCATCTTTTCCTGGTTTCGTCTTCCCCTGAACCGGGAGGAATTAAAGTAAAGTGCTTCTCAAACTTCGAACTACTTGCCTCATTTTGAGACCCACGCACTACATTGGTGACCCCGACGCTCCATTGGCATCATGATGGAGACAGAACAAAGCCCTACCTCCTCACACGCCAGCCCGACCCTGTGCTCCGGGACCCGCTTCCTCGTGGATACAGGAGCGGAGCTCAGCGTCCTGCCCCCCTCGCTAGCCGACATTCGTTCCGGTAAGCGGGGGCCCGTCCTCACCGCGGCGAACGGCAGCCCCATCCGCACATATGGACTGCGCATCCCATCGTGCTCGGCTCCTGCCATTTTTCATGGAACTTCACCGTTGCCGACGTCTCCCAACCATTGCTCGGGGCTGATTTTCTCCGGACGCATTCCCTCATGGTGGACTTCGGGCGTCAGCGTTTGGTCAACGCCACTACAATGGAGCCGATTCTGATTCTGATTCTGATCACGTTGCGCTTGGGTCAACCGGTGGGACGGCCACTGGCGTCCGTGGACTCCCGATTCGCACGAATCTTGGCTGCGTTCCCGGACATTCTCACTCCGCAGTTTCATTCAGCAACCCCCAGCCACGGAGTTGTACATTATATCCCGACTGCTGGCCCACCACTCCATGCACGAGCACGACGACTGCCACCAGATAAACTGCGTCTGGCACGGCGGGAATTCTGCACGATGGAGGCCTTGGGGATCGTCCGCCCTTCGAGCAGCCCTTGGGCGTCCCCACTCCACATGGTCCCTACGGCCACTGGCGTCCGTGGACTCCCGATTCGCACGAATCTTGGCTGCGTTCCCGGACATTCTCACTCCGCAGTTTCATTCAGCAACCCCCAGCCACGGAGTTGTACATTATATCCCGACTACCGGCCCACCACTCCATGCACGAGCACGACGACTGCCACCAGATAAACTGCGTCTGGCACGGCGGGAATTCTGCACGATGGAGGGCTGGCGACCTTATGGGGATTACCGACGGCTCTGGGGATTACCGACGGCTGAACGCTGCAACAACAGCGGATCGGTACCCCACATCCAGGACTTCACGGCCCATTTGGCTGGGGCCACATTTTTTGCAAAAGTGGATCTGGTACGGGGTTATAATCAGATCCCGGTTCACCCAGATGACGTACCCAAGACGGCTATCATCACGCCATTCGGGCTTTACGAGTTTACTCGGATGCCGTTCGGCCTCAAAAACGGTCTGGTGGAGAGGTTCCACCGGCAGCTGAAGGCGGCATTGAAGGCACGACTCACCGGCCCGGACTGGATGGACGAGTTGCCGTGGGTCATGCTGGGCATCCGGACCGCTCCCAAAGAGGACTTGGCCTCATCATCGGCGGAGCTGGTGTACGGGTCGACACTCACAGTGCCCGGGGAGTTCGTGCCGTCGGCGCCGGAGCAGCAGGAAACGCCCTCCTCCACCCTTCAATGCCTTCGCGAGCGAGTTGGCAGGCTCGCACATGTCCCGACGTCCCGCCATGGGACATTTCGCCCACACGTGCCAATGGTCCTCACGGACTGCCCATACGTCTTCCTGCGCCGTGATGCCCACCGGACACCACTCCAGAGGCCGTACGAGGGCCCGTTCCGGGTGCTGGAACACGGGCAGTCGACTTTTGTCCTGGACATGGGGGGCCGGCCGGAGGCCGTGTCGATTGACCGTTTAAAGCCGGCGCACCTGGACATTGACCAGCCGGTGCTGGTTGCTCAACCTCGGCCCCGAGGGCGCCCCCCCTCACGACTCCCTCCACCTGTTACTCCACCTGTCCTCCCGCCGGTCCCTCGACCTGTCCCTCCACCTACGCCCCCGCAAGCCCCGGGATCTGCTGACTTCCGCACGCGGGCCGGCCGGGTCGTGCGCCCGCCGGTGCATTTTGTGCCTCTGGTTCTGGGGGGGGGGGTAGCTGTGGCGGCTCCTAAGGGTCGTGCCATTATACTGCCGAACCCCTCGGCACAGGAGTGGTGCAGTCCGGAGGCGGTCCTTAGCCGGAGGGTATAAAAGGCAGGGTTTGGGTGCCATCTTTTCCTGGTTTCGTCTTCCCCTGAACCGGGAGGAATTAAAGTAAAGTGCTTCTCAAACTTCGGACTACTTGCCTCATTTTGAGACCCACGCACTACAAAGTGACATTTTGGGTCGAAATCCTTCTTAAAGGTCTGATGAAGAATCTCGACCAGAAACGTCACCTATTCGTTTTCTCTAGAGATGCTGCCTGGACCGCTGGGTTACCCCAGCATTTTTGTGTCAATCTGAAATGTGATCTCTCTATTTCTCCCCCTCCACTGCTGAGCAGTTTCTGTTCTCATTTATGAGTAACAGTCTTGATTGTTCGTAAGATAATGTGTGGTCGAGCATGAGATGCCAGGAAAGCATTGAAGTCACTGAATGTCCACATGTCAAAGCCAAAGTGCGTTTCGATTACAGGCAAGTGGCTCGGATGGGGTGGGTATATCAATGTGAAGGAGGTGGAAAGGAACTTGATGGTCCTTTTGGTGGAAAATAATCAAGTGCCGTAGTTGAGCCAAGTGTTAAGCTTATTCCAGTGTGGTCTGATGTGCTCTGAGGGATTTGGATGTAGACTTGATACAGGAAATTGTACACCTCCCTAAGATTGTATAAGAGGAATGACCTGCCGTTCTTATGGAGTTAGTTGAGGCAGGTACTATCGCAATGTTTAATCGACAATTCGATAGGTGCAAGGGCAAATGGCTGCCGTGTAGGAGAGAAGAGGGATGAAATGTAAAGCCAGAGGGAGGGATTTCGATGGAAGGGGACGGAGGGAGGAGGTGAATTGTGGGTGAAATGAGTGCACACTGGGGTGGTGGACTACAGGAAAGAGAGGGGGAAATATTAAGGGGTGGGGATTTTACCTAAAATTGGATAATCCATTGTTCATACTGATGGGTTGTAAGCTACGCTAGCAGAACATGAGGTGCTGTTCCTCCTGTTTGCGTGTGGCCACACATGCCAGAGTGAGGCCCAGGACAGAAAGGGCGGTATGGGAATAGGAAGGCACATTAAAATGGTTAGCCGCCGGGAGATCCAACAGGTCCAAGCTGACCAAGAGCAAGCGATCAGCAAAATGGTCATCAAGTCTACACTTTGTCTCACCGATGTACAGGAGACCACATCAGGAGCATCAAATACAGTAGATGAGGTTAGAGAATGTGCACCTGAACCTCTGTCTCACCTGTAAGGACGGCTGAGGTCCCTGTATGGAGGTGAGGGAGGTGGTGGTTTGTAAGGACAGGTGTTACTTCTCCTGTCGTTGCTGGGGAAAGTACCAGGGGAGGTGCAGTTTGCAGTGAGAACTTTCCATTTGCACGTCAGAGTCAAGGGGCATCTTGGAATACACTCCACCTTCCCTAATAATTGCTGCCCGGAGACCTCTGAAGAAGCTCAGTACAAAGATAGACACAAAATGCTGGTGTAACTCAGCGGGACAGGTAGCATCTCTGGGTGACATTTCATGTCAAGACCCTTCCTCAGACTGATTGTTTGATCAGGTTGAAGAAGGGTCTTGACTCAAAACATCACCCATTCCTTCTCTCCAGAGATGCTGCCTGTCCCGCTGAGTTACTCCAGTATTTTGTGTCTATCTTTGTACTGAGCTTCTTCGGTTTTAACAAGCATCTGCAGTTCCTTCCTACACTAGCTCAGTATGCCCATTCATCGCCCGAAACATTGATGTTCTGCATCATCAGCACACCATGGCTGCAGCATAGCAGTAACTAGTCTGGGCCATTCCAACAGCACAGTCACCAATGCACATGGTATAGCATCAAGGCAATAAGGCAATCACAAGGGCAGCATGGGAATGCCAACTCTGCTGGTCTCTTTCCAAGTTGCACATTTTCCCAACACAGAATGATATCACCATTGCTTTATTGTCACAGCATCTACATCCTGAAACTCCCTACCCAATAGCAGGAAGACAACAGTGGTTCAAAAAAGTCCCTCATCACTACTATTGAAGGGCAATTTCAGAATGGCAACAGCCACTGACCACCCGTAATGTCAGTGCCTGAAATATGAATCATTAAAAAAAAACTGGATGGGACCAAATCCATTCAGTTTTGCTTTTGCAGCAGCTTTGCATTTGAGTTGGTGATAGGTTATAATTGACTGAGCTCATCTATTGGATCACAAGGAGTTGACACTCACTCAACAGCACGACTGACTGGTTGGTTAACTGTCTGAAGAAGGGTCTCGACCCGAAACATCGCCTATTCCTTTGCTCCATCTATGCTGCCTCACCCGCTGAGTTTCTCCAGACTTTTTTGTCTACCTTCGATGGTTTAACATAACGTGTTCAGGGAGGATGGTGTCACTTCTTCTGAACAGAATTCTCATTCAGAGTTCCCAGTCTGAAGAAGGGTCTTGACGTCACCCATTCCCAGGGCCGGATTTAGATGAAGTGAGGCCCTAAGCTATTTCACTTGTGAGCCCCCCCCCCCCCCCCCCCCCAATCCCCCACCCCAACGACTAGATGACCATGACTACCCGACAGTGAGTAGGAGGTCCCTGTGGGTGGATGGTCGGTGAGGCAGCGAGGTTTGTAGGCTCCCCTAGATCTCGAGGCCCTAAACTTAAGCTTGTCAACCTTATATGTAAATCCGGCCCTGCCCATTCCTTCTCTCCAGAGATGCTGCCTGTCCCTCTGAGTTACTCCAGTGTTTTGTGTCTATCTTCTCTTTCAGAATGTCCCATCACCCTTCAGGGCTGCTTAATAACTGACATGTTTACTTATCTCTAAGAAATTTTAACTCAGTAAGAAAATTAACATAGAAAGAGAAGTTACTGCAAAGGACATGGGGAAAAAAAAAAACAACAGCATCGAGAAAGATAAAGAAAGTTAACATTTTGAAAATAAGATCTGCTTTTGAACTGATTCCTGCAAAGCTTTGTTCCGGTGTGGTCTTCTCTTTTCCCTTGCACTACATAATAGTGCAATTTCAGAATGTAATGTTTGTTTTATTTTGACTTGTGACTCTTAGGGACATTTCATTTTTAAACTTTATACCAACTAGCATCCAAGTGAAAGTGCATGTTCTCGATTTTACTCTTTTTAATTTTCTGAAACAATTTATATTTTTAATACAGAATGGCAATGATTAATATACTTGCAAAGTCGTAAAATTTCAAAGCCACTAATATTTGATTAGTTTAAATAAGCTAGAATGTTTTTTATTAATATCAAGAACTTTTAAGAGTGTGCAACATGGAGAGTACTTCTGTAATTGGAAAATAATTAATGTAGATCATTAAACAAAATTATATTCATGATGCTGGCTCTGGTGAGCTAACGGTTTCAAATGCTGCTAACAGTAATTTGCAATAACAGTAGTTTATAGCTTAATATATCAATTTTACAGATCTAGGCTGTAAATTGTTTTAACTTTCTAGATAAATTACTACCCTGTCTCCAAGAATATAATCACAGAGCTAAAAATCATGATGGTGCCATAATATTGCTGCTCGAACCACCATGTTCTTCCTTTGAATATCTAAATCATAGAACAGCACATGAATGGGCCCTTTGGCTCACAATGTCCATGCCAACCATGATGCCACATTAAACTTAACCCTTCTACCTCCACATGATCCATCCATCCATACCCTGCCTGTTCATGTGTCTTTTTAAAAGCCTCTTAAAAGTAGTTATCAGATCTGCTTCCACCGCCTTTCCTGGAACTGTGTTTCAGGCGTCTACCACGCTCTGTGTAAAAAAAACAAAAAAACTTGCCTCACACATCTTCTTTAAACTTTTTTTCCCCTCTCACCTTAAGGTTTGTTCTCCATTATTTGACATTTCCACCCAGGATGGGGAAAAAAAACTCTTGCCTATCGGCCCTGTCCATACACAAGTTGCTCCTCAGCCTCCAACACTCATGAGAAGACTATCGTCTTTGTTGCATTTCGTTGTCTCTGTACTGTACACTGACAATGACAATTAAATTGAATCTGATCCAGGCTTGGCCAAACTTTCCTTTTAGTCAATTCTCTCTAATCAAGGTGGTGAACTCTTCTGCACCCTCTCCAAAGATACTACCCTTCTTGAATTGTGGAAACAAGAACATACATGTCTAGAAACAACAATTTTACAAAAGTGTATAACAGCAGTTTACATGTATGAAACACCTTCAGTCGAGTAAACTAGCCCATGGGACTTTAAGACCAATCTGGGTAAAAAGCCAAAAGAAGGATTTAGGACAGTGACCAAGAGTTAGTCCAAAGAGCTGGAATCAACTAAAAAGGAGAAGGGAAGAGAGGTTGAGTGAGGGAATTCCAGAGATTAGTGTTTAGGCCGTCAAAGGTTATATTTCTAACGGTAGACTGATTAAAGCAGGATGTACAAGAGGCCAAATTACGAGAGAAGGACATTTTTCATACATTGTAGGGCTCCAGAATGTTGTGGTGTTCAGGAGCATGGAAATAATTGAGTACAAGGATGAAAATTTGCTGGACCTGCAGTCACTGTAGATTAACAATCACATGGGCAATGAGTGAACAGCTCTTAGTGTAAGTTAGCTGAAATTCATGATGGTTGGAGGGTAGGCATTACTTTAGATGTTAGAGATACAGCATGGAAACAGGTCCTTTGGCCCACCGGGTCCGCGCCGCCAGCGAACACTCCATACACTGCCACTATTTTACACACGAGGGGCAACATTTCCCATAGCCAATTAACCTGCAAACCTGGACATCTTTGGAATGTGGGAGGAAACCGGAGCACCTGGAAAATATCCAGCAGGTCACATGGAGAACATAGAAACACCGTACAGACGGCACCCGCAGTCAGAATCAAACTCGGGTCTCTGGCGCTGTAACGCAGCAGCTCTAACACTGCACCACTGTACTAATTATTACTGATCCAGTGATGGCAGTGCGAAGATGTGATAGGAAATCAAGCTCTGGATCAAATAGGGTGTGGAAGTGGCATGCTCTGGTTCACCCTAAGTAAATTGCTTTGGTGGAGATTGGAATTGGTTCCAAAAGGTGTAAATTTGTGGGGAATGCTGGAGATAAAGGCTTTTTTTTTGTAATATTTAATTGGAATTTTCTCTGCATAGAGATTGGACAAATATGGTCAAAAATTAAAACTATACTTGGAGCAGATCACTAACTTAGTCCAGAGTATAATAAAATTGGAGAGTGGTCTAAAAATTAACAACCAAAAATTATTTGGATGTCAGAAATTTAAATTAACCTACAGCTCCCTTTTATTGTAGTAGAACAAATCTGTGCCTTGGTTGTTTAGAGTAATCTGTTTCCTAATAAATAGCAGTAGCGTGGGTAAAGTTTTGCTTGTCTTTTCTCTTTGGTTGGCTGGCAGGAATGTGCTGAGGTTTAGATTGTTCCACTACAGCAAAAGTGGAATTTTCCATCAAGTGGGAGCTGCAATTAGACCGTGATGAAGTGCGTTGTATAACCTTACAGGGTTAATATCTCAAGGACAGACTTTATGCCTCAATATCAAACACTCTCACTTCACTTGGTGCATCTGAGTTATTAAAACACACAGACTCTTAATTGCTTTAGGAATGAGAATTATGGTTTTAGCGAGCAGATGTAACGTTTTCATTGCAATACTAATTGTAAAAGTGCCTCTCAGACAATTGGCGTTAACCTGGCCAAAAAACATTCATAAAGTTTGCTTCATTGTCATCTTTTATGACAAGACTTGCTTTCCAAACTGACGAAAGCAGTTTGGATTGCATGTATGTGTGTGTGCGTGCGTGCGTGTTGTACAGTAAGTAAACAAACACGGTTAAGTAATTCAGAATGATGTGCAAATGCTATAGAGAACAGTGGGAATGTGTACTCTGCAAATAATACTGCTGATGTAGTTCATATGCAGTGCACATATGTTCTCAATAGTATGGAATGAAATATTAATGAGAAATAACTACACTCTCTCTTGCTTTTTTATTTCAAAAGACTTAGAAAAGTAGGTTGAAACACCAGTGATTATGTGTGATTGTGAGATAGCGTATGCGATTCCTTTCAACAAGTCTGTTGTACTCTTCATTGTTACAATAATTTTTAAATCCCACGAACATTAAATATAAAGTCTTGTCCTTGGCACATATTTAGAACATGTTTGCACTGTATATGAACTGCCTCAGTATTTCTGGATGTTCTATTTTTAGGGGATGTTTTTTCTCTGCAGTTCTATCTATTGAAGTCTGGGTTGGCCAGGTGTCCACTGTTAGCCAAAGGCTCCCCTGCTTCTGCTAATGATGCCCATGTCTGCTGCAAAGTTGTACAGTTACATCCTGTGCTTTGTATCTTATCACAGATCTATGTCTGAGATTCAGTTTAGCGATACAGCACGGAATCAGGCCCTTCGGCCAACTGAGTCCGCTCTAGCCAGCGATCCCCGCACACTAACAACACATGCACTCACTCACTCACTCACACACACACACACACACACACACACACACACACACACACACACACACACACACACACACACACACACACACACACACACACACACACACACACACACACACACCAATTTACAATTTTACCAAAGCCAATTAACCTATGAACCTATACGTCGTTAGAGTGTGGAAGGAAACCGGAGCACCTGAAGAAAACCCATGCAGATCACGGGGAGAACATCCAAACTCCGTACAGACGGTACCTTCAGTCTGGATCGAATGTTGTGCCTCTAGCGCTGTAAAGCAGCAACTCAACCGCTGTGCCATTGTGCCACCCTTAACGTTTGAGATGAGCAATACTAGGCCAAAATCAGCCGCCGCCGATTGTCTCCCCATCACCAACTGGGTCCTCTGCTTCAACGCAGTGCCACTGTAGAAAGAATCGGTCACCTGGAAAAGGTCACATTGCTGTAATCAGATCATGCATAAAAATCCAAGAAGTCTGTTTTCGTGGTCTCTCAGTTTCTTGCCTGGGGATACGAAGGAATGAGGACAGCCTCTCATTCAAGTTCAAACAATGTTGCTTTGTGAATGAGGAGGCGAAGGTTGAATGATGGTTCACCCCTTTGGAGAATTAACACAACTGCCAGTGGCTGCACTGGATCATGAATTGCAACCAACTTGTGGATGGTAGACAAGTGAGCTTGTTTACATTGTGTATGAACATAATACCATATAGTTTTACTGCATAGATAGAGTAGAAATTAATCTTCGGTTGCTGCAAGGATATAGCAGCAATGCATTGACTCTGCATTCTCCCTCCCCTCTGTCTAGCTCCCTCACTCTCATTCCCCACGACCGTCTCTCACTCCCCATGCCCTCTCTTGCTCCCCCTCTCGCTCCCCCTCCCCCTCCTCTCTCGCTCCCCTCCTCACCCACTCCCTTCTCTCGAGCCCCCCTCCCTGCCCTCTCTCTCCCTCTCCTCCATAAAAAATTATTATGTTTCCAGATACTCTGTGCTACATTATACTTTGCTAATGATAAATGAAACACATGGATCCAGCTGGGGCATTTGGGGCACTTTAGAAATTTCCACTGACACCTCCATGCTGTTATTATTGTTAATTGATCTGACATAATATAAAAATGGAAAGAACTTGAGTGAAATTCTATCAGAAAGCCCTGTACTTAGCCCAGGTGCAAAGTGACACCAGATGCAAAGCACCAGTATCTCTTTTAACTGTGACGTTATGACATTTCACAAATAATGAAGTGTTCGTTAAATGGAAGAGATACTGACAAATAGCTATTTTGTTTCACGGCAAAGAAAAATATATGTTTCGTAGCTAAGTTTTCTAAACCTAAATTATTTGACTTGCCTTGGTCAGGACAGAATGTTATTTCACCTGCTTTCAATAACTGTAATAACTGGTTTGATATCTGTGCCCCAGGCAAAGCACCAGCCATTAAGCATCACACAAACAGGTTCGCCAGTGTTCCAAACCCAGCCCCACTCATCACATTTGCAGTCATGATTCAACTTGCACTAAGAAAATGGGTCAATGTAATGAACCCAAAATACACTGAGGGTGTTATTTCATGATAGCTTTAATTTTAGGAGAATAGGAAAAAAATAAAGTTTGAAGAAGGGTTCCGACCTGAAATGTTACCCAGCCTTTTCATATAACGTGGAAACAGGCCCTTCGGCCCAACTTGCCCACACCCACCAATATGTCCCATCTACACTAGTCCCTCCTGCCTGCATTTGGCCCATATCCATCTAAACCTGTCCCATTTATGTGCCTGTCAAATTGTTTCTTTAACATTGCAACAGTCCCTGCCTCAACTACCTCCTCTGTCAGCTTGTTCCATACATCCCTTTTCTCCAGAGATGCTGCCTGACCCGCTGAATTACTCCAACACTTTGTGTCTATCTTCAGCACAAAAATGATTATCACTTAAGGATAATAAACCCACCGATCGATGGACTTTCCAAAATGTTAAACTGAGTTAAAAGATAGTCATCTTTGTAAAAAATAATCCAGTTGTTCAAAGATACGCATAATAAGTATTTGTTCCTGTTTAAGCTGTTTTTTTTAAATACATACAGAAGTTGTAAAGCCTACATAAGGGTGTTTAATTTAGTTTAGAGATACAGCGTGGAAACAAGCCCATCGTCCCACTGAGTTCACACCATCGATTACCGGTGCTCCAGCTCCATGTTATCCCACTTTCACATCTTACACTGCAGGGGCAATTTGCAGAAGCCAATTAACTCACAAACCTGCACATCTTTGGAATGTAGGTGGAAACTGGAGCACCCAGAGAAAACCCACGTGGTCACAGGGAGAAGATACAAACTCCACACAAACAGCACCCATAGTCAGTATCAAACCCATGTCTCTAGTACTGTGAGATAGCAGCTCTACTGTTGTGCCATTGTTCCACCCTGCCAATAGGTGCAGAGTTCTTTATAGGAACTGTAGATGCTGGTTTATAAAAATAAGATCACAAAGTGCTGGAGTAATTCAGTGAGTCAGGCGGCATCTCTGGAGAGCATGGATAGGTGACGTTTTGTGTCAGGACCCTCCATCAGACTTGCATGAAGGATGTGGAGACAATCATAATCACAGTCACAATAATACTTTATTAGCCAAGTATGTTTTGCAACATATGAGGAATTTCATTTGCCAAGTCAGTCATGCAAATAAAAACCATGGACCCGCTGCAGTTCGCGTACCGTCCAAACAGACCCACGGATGATGCAGTCTCCCAGGTTTTGCACACCATTCTCCCTCACCTTGACAGCCAGAAGGTGGGTCATGTGAGGATGCTGTTCATTGATTTCAGTTCGACTTTCAACACCAGACTTGCAGAGAAGCTGCTGGAACTGGGGCTGAACACTCCCTCCCCTGTGTGCCTGGGTCCTGGACTTCCTCACCGCCAGGCCCCAGGTGGTCAAGATGGGGAGACATACCTCCAACCCCCTCACCCTGAACACAGGATCCCCCCAGGGTTGTGTCCTCAGCCCCCTACTGTACTCCCTGTACACACATGACTGTGGGGCTAGGTTCATCTCCAACTCCATCAACAAGTTTGCTAATGACACTGTGGTGGTGGGCCTGATCTCCGATAACAATGAGAAGGCCTACCGGGAGGAGGTGGCTGATATGGCACTGGTGTCAGGACAACAGCCTCCTCTTGAATGTCACTAAACCTAAGGAGCTGATTGTGGACTTTAGAAGGGCACAACAACCGAGGACGTACACGCCACTGGGGATACTGTGGATAGGGTGAGCAGCTTTAAATACCTGGGAGTCCACATCACCGAAGATCTGACATGGACAACACACACTGCCACACTGGTGAGTAAGGCAAGGCAGCGCCTTTACCACCTCAGGCAGCTGGGGAAATTCAGAGTCTCTCTGAGAATCCTTCAGTCCTCGATCTGGTTTGGGAACAGCTCTGCCCAGGACAGGAAGGCTCTGCAGAGAGTAGTGTGTTCAGCCAAACGCACCATGGGAACTACACTCACCCCCCTGCAGGACCCATACATTAGGATGTGCAGATCCAGAGCCAACAAGATCATGAAGGACCCCTACCACCCCAGCAACAGACTGTTCCAGTTGCTACGGTCAGGCAAGCGCCTCCGCTGTCACGCTGTGAAAATAGAGAGGATGAGACGGAGTTTCTTCCCACAGGCCATCATGAGTTAAACTCTGACCTCACCAGGGCGCAATCACTGTTGTCCTTTTTTTAAATGTAAATACTGGTTCTGTTCTGTTGTTTTGCACAATCCCGCAGGCATTGCCACTTTAATTTCACTGCACATCTTGTATGTGTATGTGACAAATAAAGTTGACTTGACTTGAAAAAGCAACTGAACTCACAATACACATTTTAACATAAACATCCATCACAGAGACTCCTCCACATCCCTCTCTGTGATGGAAGGCGAAAAAAAGTTCACATCTCTTCCCTTCTTTGCTCTCCCCTGGTCGGGGGCCTCGAGCGGCCCCTCTTCGTCCGCCGCAAATCGTGGGGCTTGAATAGGCCCATTCGCTGGGCCTTTCATCGCCCGGTGCTGCTTAAAGCCGGCCGCGGGATCTTCATCCCCGTCGAGGGCTTCAACATCGGGAGCCTTAATCGCCTCGACGCAGCCATTTGGCCGCGGGGCAGTGGAAGATCCTGCGGCCGATTTTAAGTTGCGCCAGGCGATGAAACGCCCCGCGAATGGGCTAATTCAAGCTCCGCTCTATGATCTTTGCTCCACCAGGACGACTCCCTCTTCCAATCACCGCGCTCTATCCTCAGTCCCATCCCCCTACTTCCGCCTCTGACCGACACCTCCGTCCTCCAATCATCGCGCTGAATCATCATGTCCCGCCCCCACTGCCTGCTGACTGACGTCTCTCTCGTCCAATTGGCGCCCTCAATCATCAGTCCCACCCACACTGTCTTGCGGAAAGCGGAGATTTTTAATAGATTTCTTTTTCACCGAATTTCAAAATCCGGATTACAAAACATGGGGGGATTGTCCCCCACCTCTCAAAACATGGAGGGGAAGTGACCCCCGTCTCCGTCCCCCCCCGGATTTCTGCCCTTGGCCGGACGATCGAACCTCACGTCGGGGCTGGTCAAACCTTCCGCAACGTTGCATTCCCGACATCCACAGCCCCTCCTCAGACTGTGAGCTTCCGATGTAAAGTCCGCAGACCGCGGTTGGAGCGATCCCAGGCAAGGGATCGACTCCATTGTAAGTCCACGCCCCGCGGTGTGGGGCCCAAAGTCAGTCCGAGGCGACCTCCAGCTCCATCGATGGTAGGCCGCAGAGCAACCGGAGAACACGATCTGAACTTTGATCGCATCTCCGGCAAGGTAAGAAACTGAAAAAAACGTTTCCACCTCCACCCACATAAAACAAACTGGGGAACATTTACACAGACTTTTAACACACACTAAAAATCAAAAAAAGATGAAAAAACAGACTGTTGGCGGGGCTGCCAATCGTACGGCGCCCCTGGTGGTACACTTGAGAGGTTGCAGAAGAGGTTTGCCAAAATGCTGGCAGGATTAGACAGTATTAGTTATAAGGAGAGGTTGGACAAACTTTCTCTGGAGTGTCGGAGATTGAGGGGAGACCTAATGGAAGTATATAAAATTGTGAGTGGCATAGATAATGCAGACAGTCAGATTCTTATTCTCAGGATTAAATTGTCAAGGACTAGAGAGATAGCTTTAAGACGAGAGGGGTAAAGTTTAAAGCGGATATGCAGCATTTACCCAGAGTGATGAGTGCCTGGAACACACTGCCAGGGTGGTTGTGGTCGGATACGATAGTGGCATATAAGTGGCTTTTTGAAGGGCATGGATGCAGTAATGGTGGGATATGGATCACTTGCAGGCAAAGGAGATTAGTTTTGCTTTGCATCATGTTTAAAGATCAGCGCGGACATTGTGGGCCGAAGGCTCTTTTCCTGTGCTATACTGTTCCGTGTTTAGTCTTTGGCATTTGATAAACTATTTTGCTTTAAACTATTTTAATAACCCATATTACTGGCAGAAGTGCAGGAATAATTGGCATATGGTACGATTATTTTTCACTTCTGTATACAGAAAGTAATTTACTGTGGTCCATTGCATTGTTTGCAAATGATGAGTGAAAAAAAGCATCATAAATATGAGGTTATAAATCGTAGTTATTTTTTAGTTTTTTCACAGTAGCAACATTATTTTTCTGTCATTTGAATTTGGTTAGATTTTTGCTTCCCTAGAAGGACAGCTATGTATAAACCTCAGCTGAGTAGTCTGAGCAGGATAGTTCTGGAGTGGTTCTTCATTTTGTGGTTGAACAAAAGCAGGGACTAATTGGTCTCTTGCAGGTGGCGCACACTCCCTGACTCCCTGAAATCTCAATGTGATATTCTATGAGCTATCTGCATCAGCTGAGTGCAAGTAGACAATAGACAATAGGTGTAGGAGTAGGCCATGGCTGATCATCCACAATCAGTACCACGTTCCTGCCTTCTCCCCATATCCCATGACCACCATCTAGCTCTCTCTTGAAAGTTTCCAGAAAACCAGCCTCCACCGCCCGAGGCAGAGAATTCCACAAACTCACAACTCTCTGTGTGAAAAGTGTTTCCTCATCTCTGTTCTAAATGGCTTACCCATTATTATTAAATTGTGGCCCCTGGTTCTCGACTCCCCCAACATCGGGAACATGTTTCCTGCCTCTAGCGTGTCCAAACCCTTAATAATGTTATATGTTTCAATAAGATCCCCTCTCTTTTAATGGTGTTTTCAACGAACTGGCAACTCCACTAACTGAGCAGAAATTTAGTCATGTGTTGAGGGAGACTTCAACTGCTTCACTCTACTGAGCAGCCTGATAATCTCAATCACAGATGTTGAGGCAGTGCTTCCCTGGTCAAGTTCCAGTTCCAGTTCCAGTTCCAGGATGGTCTACCCTGAACCAGGGTAACCAAGCTGTTCCAACTTGGAACTTACATAGGTTAGTATGCTAGGCACCCTGCCAATGTCTCTGCATCAATCTGTCTACTCCAGAGACAGTGAAAAGATACTAGACAGCCCATGCTGCCAGTAAATGCAAACCTGGGCCGACAGACTGCTCCATTTCGGAGTTTTGCGGAGGTTAATAAAGAGACCTTACCTGCCAGCATCTCTGAACCCGGGTCGACCTGCTTGTTGGAGCTTCAGCGAAGTTCCATTAACAGACCCTGTCTGACCACATCTACAGCCCCGCGCTTGCCAACAGCTCGTTTCCAGAGCACAAAAGTGATATTGCTGTGCAAGGCACCCCTGCCAGCATTCCTGAGCCGATTGGGACAGACTACTTCTTTGACCTACAGCCTCTTAGAGCCTTGCTGGAGCTTTATTGTGCAGGCCACGTTACCAGTTTATTCCCAGCCTGGTTAGACAGGCTGCTCCTTTGGCCAGCTGTTCCTATGGAGCCGCAGCAGGACTCACTGGACAGGTCACGTCTGCCATTACTGCAAAAATGTGCAAATTTGGGGTTTAACTCTGGCTTAATGCCATCTTTACAGAAGCAGTTAATCTCGAAATGAATATTGCACAACGGTGCCATCTCATCCTGCTGTGCTTCCGACAGCTGAACCCCATCCACTGACCTAGCAAAACACCGTAATAACTGCTGACAATAGTCTCAGGATCCGCTGTAATTTCATCTCTCTGGGCCTTGTTCTGCTCCCGATGTTTTCCCAAATGGTAGCATTGACTATTGAAACATCCAAGGTTTTGCAATTTCCCGGGCTGGGATATCTCCCAGCCGTTTCCAGCATAACTTCTTCCTTCAGCTGGTGTGATGTTAGATAGCTGATGCTGCTCGCTAACTCCTCTTGTAGTGGCTTGCCCGTCCCCGAGGGAACAGCAAATTTAGAGGCAAGAGCAGGTAGCTCTTCCTTATGCGACTCCCGCATATCATGCATTAAAGCATGGGATTCAGGCACATCCTCATAATCGGAGTCAGCTCTATACAAATCTCCGACACTCCCCTCATCCGAGTGGGAGAAATATTGCAACCCTGAACCAGGTGTTGCCACAGGCATATGGCTCGAGATGCTTGTGAATGCCTCCATAACATGGAGCATATTTCGGGCCACCATTTGTTCCATAAGATGTTCCAATTTAGACAAATGGCCAATCACATCTGCCATAGATGTTGGGACAGAATCCTCCTGTCCAGAATCGTCCGACAGGACTTGTCTTACAGACTTGGCTTTGGCTTTGCCCCGACTCGGGGCTGCCAAGCTGCTCCCTCTAGGAGCAGAATCGGAACTAGCTGTGCAGATCGCGGCTGCCAGCGACTCCCAAGTGGAAATGGATGGCCGTCGGCTTTTCGCACTGCCGCGGTCCTCTGCTGCTGGTTTCTCAGCAGCCCCCTTAAATATTTGTTCATTTGCTTATTCATTTATTTATTGTACTTACCAGACAGGTTGCGCCTGCTAGTGACTCCGAGTCCTTGCTCCCTTCTGGAGCCTCAACGGAGTATTTCAGGGGAGGAAATAAAGTGCAACCCTGAACCAGGTGTTGCTTCCTCAGGCCTCTGGTCCCTATATGACTCGGTCGAGCTGGTATCATAATCGGAGTCACCTCTCTCCGATATTCCCCTCGACAGTGGGAGAAATACTGCAACCCTGAGCCACATGTTGCCACAGGCATTTGGCTGATGCCGCCTGTTAATGCCTCCGGTGCACGGAGCATAGCATTTCTCTCTGTACAAAGCCTGTACAGCGGTCGCTGTCCGGTCCTTAGCCGATAGCTGCTAGATTTAAACGCCAGCTCCCACGGGACGTCCACCGCGTGCAGCTACCCTGGCCGCGCCGGGCGCTGCTATTTTTAGAGCGTGAGCTCCCGCGGCTCCTCAGCGTTCAGCTTTGCCGCCCGCGCCGGCCGTTGCTATTTTTATCCCGCCTCCACGGCGGCAGCTGCACAAGCTGTGCCAGCTTCCCCGGGCCTGCTGCCCTTGTTTTCCGAGCAGCAGCCCGTTCCTGTAAAGAAATGTTTTTCCTCTTACCTGTCGGAGCAGTTTCGAACTGCTCCGATTCCCGCGCCATGCGTCGACGTATTGACGCGCATGCGAGCTGGCGGGCTCTTCACGTAGTCACTCACGTGACTTCGAAATAAAATCATATGTAATCATGAGAACAGCAGGTAGTGCAAAAAGACAAAATCTACAGAAATAAACACAAAATGCTGGAGTAACTCAACGGGTCAGGTAGCATGTCTGGAGAAAAATAATACGTAACATTTTGGGTTGGAACCCTTCTTCAGACTTCGTGTTTCGATCCAAAACATCATCTATTTTTTTCCAGAGATGCTGCCCGACCCACTGAGTTACTCCGGCATTTTGTGTTTATCTTTGGTTATAAACCAGCATCTGCAGTTCCTTCCGACACAAAATAAACAGAGTACAGAATATAGCATTACAGCTGGAGAGAAAGTGCAGTTTTTAAAAAGTGCAAAGGCTGCAATAAGGTAGATTTGAAGTTCGGGTATAATATTAATCCTGAGTAAGGGTGATCAGATGGTTTCCTGTATAATACAATTAAAGTCATTTATTCCAGCTGCAACATTACTAAACTGCTTTATAATGAGATTATGTGCAGTGCAACTTCGAAATTTGACATCTCATCTTACTTGAATGAAGTTATCTTCCTTCATACAAGTAAGGAGACATCAGTTTACTAGTTTGATCTATATAATGAGGGTGGGAGCGGAGGGCACGTAATCCCTCATCGTAACTCCTCATAAAATACAGATCAAACTTCGAACTGGTAAGTTCTCGTTTAATCTTACTATTTTACTTCGGAGTCACGTGAGTGATTCCGTGAAGACTTCAAAGGTCTGTGATTTCAAACCGTGTAACAGTTTTATTTCACTCACTGCCGAAGTTCTTGAGGGAGGAAGTGTTATCGTAATCAACCAATGGATCTGTTTTTTCAAGAAACAGAAAGGTATTTATTAACAATAACAAAAATAAATAGCTCCCCTGAGCTTAAATTAAATATTTGCAGTTTGTAATATTCTGTCTGCAAATAAGTCAGGCTTTATCAACGGTTTATTATAAAAACATTCTGAACGTCGTTTCCCTCGACCATCCTGCCGTATTGAGAATGTGGTCAACCGGGACGTCCATTCGTTCAGCCACTGATGTCGATGCTGCCCTAGTGGAATGGGATTTAAATGTATTAGTGTCTATTCCGGCAGCTTTCAGTACCTGTTTGAGCCACCGTGAAGTGGTTTGGCTCGTTACCCCGCCATGAGGTTTCTTGTGGCTGACCCATAGGGCTTTTTCTCTCCCTCTGAGATTGTGGGTTGTGTCTATATATTGTTGTAGATGGGTCACCACACACAACCTTGGCTCTGGTGGGTAGGCCCGGAATACCACCAGTGAATTGGGCGTTCCTGGCCTGCTTTGTTTCACCAGACCTAGAATGATAAACGTAATCTGGTCTGGGGCTACCTCCATGTTGTCCAGTCTTAATTTGTGCAGCAACTGGATCCTCTGAGCGGCTGCGAGTGCCATTAACATGAGCGTCTTTAATGTAGATATCTCGAGGCTGAGGGATCTAGCTCGTGGCCATTCCCTGAGGTATGTCAATACCACACTGATATCCCAAATATGGGTATACCTGGGTTTAGGGGCTTAATATTAAAATTGCCCTTCATGAGTTTTACCACCAGAGGATGGGATCCCATGGCCTGCTGTCCTGCTGGTTTTAGGTAAGCAGACAGGCCGCTTTGTGCTGTATTGATGGCACTGTAACTGATCCCTTCGTCATGGTGTAGATGGGCCAGGAACTCCAGCACGTCGGTGGTTGTGGCAGTTGCATATGTTGTCCCTGTTTCCTGGCAGTACTTCTCCCAATTTTGATACAGGTTAAATACTGCCTCCTGGTGGATGTTCGCAGGGATGCCGACATGGTGGTGATAGTTCATTCGGATAATCCCAGTCCCTGGTAAGGTCTATTCAAAACCTACAACCCAGGAGTTTGATGTTTTCATGGCATGGGTGGCTTATGCCTGATACTGGGTGAGTCAACAACCGTGGTCCACTAGGGAAATCCATAGGTGACTCGACCACCATGTCGTGATGAACTGGGAACCATGGCTGTGTAGGCCAGTCGGGCACCATCAATATCCCAGAAGCAGAGTCCATCTGTATTGCGAAGTACCCGACTGATGAGGCAGAAGGGAGGGAAAGCAAAAACCCAGAAATTCCCCCCCAATCCAGCGTGTAGGCATCTACCGCTGCTGCCTCTGGTCTGGTTCCCAAGTCACATACATAGGTAACTGGTGATTCCGTCTTGTTGCAAACAAATCGATATCTGGCGTTCCATATTGCTTAATAACTTTAGCAAATATTTTGGGTTTAACATCCATTCGATGTTATCATTAAATTTTTCCGTGACCTGGTGTCTGCCACTGTATTTAGCTTACCTAGTAGATAGGCAGCCGATAGTAAAATATGTCTTTCGACACACCATTGCCAGATCTGATTGACCAATTTGTCGCACGATAATGATTTTATGCTCCCCATATGGTTAATATAAGCCACCACCGTAGTATTATCAATCCGTAACCGCACATTCAAGCTTAGATTAGATTAGATTAGATTAGATTCGTTTATTGTCATTCAGACCTTTCGGTCTGAACGAAATGCTGTTTCCCTGCAGTCATACATATAATTTAAAAAATGACAAAAACACACAATCAACACAAATTTAACATCCACCACAGTGAGTTCACCAAACACCTCCTCACTGTGGTGGAAGGCAAAATCTTAAAGTCTCTGGCTCTTCCCTCTTTGTTCTCCCTCTGCGCTGAGGCGACGGTTCAAACTCCGCGGGTGGTCGCTGCCTCGCCACAGCAAGTGCTGCATTTTAGATGCATATGCTTTTAAAATCATAATACTCAACATTTCTAAATTGATGCCCAGTGTGTGTGGTAATGATGACTCTGGTTAGTCCATCTGGCACCTGTGCTGGATATGGAGTTAGTTGCCCCCCCCCCCCAGGCTTGAGCACTGGCATCTGATTAATAACTAAAGTAGGGTTAGTGGTGATGATAGGGCTGAAACTGTGCCACACATTCTCTGCCCCCCCCCCCCCCCTGTAGCTCTGATATAGCTCCAGTGGGTAATTTCATGATTCGATCATAGTGACCCGAATATCGTTTTAGTGCATGTACCTTTGTTCTTTGTAGATTTTGATAGTGCAAAGGTCCGATTTGTCCATGGTAGTACATGGCTTCAACCTAGATTTATCTGGAGTAGGACGAACCCCAGTGTTTCAAGGAGCTGTTTTGTAGCTAATACTGCTGCCACAGCCAATTCCTTCGTTGCCCTACTATGAGAATATCATCCAGATATGCTATGACAATATGCTTTGTTTCCTTAGTATTCCCATGGCTACTTTTAATATTTTGGTGAATTGTCTAGGGGCTGGAGTTAGACCATTGTGCAATCTTTATACCACCACAGCTGCCCCAACCAGGTAAATTTTAGGTATCTGCAATGATCCTTGTGTATGGGTATTAGATAGTAAGCATCTTTAATATCAATGCTTGCTATAAATTATCCTTTGGAGATCAGTTGTCTGACAGTAACAAACGTCTCCATCTTGAAATGTATATACTCAACAAACTTATTTAGTGATGTTAAGTCAATGATGATGCGACTTCCACCAATGATGATGCGACTTCCACCATCATTTTTAGGGGCCAATGTTGAACTGGCGATAATATCTCTGATATAACTGAATTTTATATCCACTAATGTTGTTGAGTATATACTAGTTACTTGTGACATTACCCCATGCTTCTTTAAACAAGTGTATTCGCCCCCTGTTAGTAGAGCACCCTTGTTCTCTATATGCTGGCAGAAACCAGACCCACCTACCTCCATGGTTATGGGTATTCTTCTGTTTCCTCCTGGTCCAACGAGTCTTACACGTCGTATGATGTGGTGGGGGTGGCGCGTTTTCCCTGGGGCCTGCTCTGGGCCCTGGCCTGAAAGGCTTACAGGATTGGCATGCAGGCCCCGAGCTTTCACCAGTACCATAAGGTATACCCAGCTGGTGGATGCATTAGAGGTACTGCTGACTGGTTTACGTGTGGTGCTCATTCCAGACACTGCCGCCTTACCCCGATATTTTTGACACGTCATCCAGTTTTTTGGAAAACTTTGTTTGAAGAAGGGTTTTCGGCCCGAAACGTTGCCTATATCCTTCGCTCCATAGATGCTGCTGCACCCGCTGAGTTTCTCCAGCTTTTTTGTGTACCTTTTTAAAAACTTGGCTTGATCACGGATCCTTCTGTCTGGCTAAGTTGTTGTGTCGGCGTTCTCACAGTCTTGTGAATTTTGGTTGAAGGCAGGTTTTATAACTTCCTGAGAAGTTGCGGGGCACTGCGAACAGTAGGGTCAGGTGTTTTGCCATACTACCCTGACCTCTGGAAGAGCATGTGAATGATAGCCGACATCAGGCATATCAAATTCATTTTTAAATATTGGGTTTTTTGAGAGCGATGCTCAATGTATCCCCCAATAATGGTGGGCACTTTGAGTAATGCAATTTAGGGGAGGCGTGATGAATCCAACACCTCATGACTACCTGTCTTGGAGAGGTTCTTTGAAAAGAACAGGTAGTAAGCTGGTCTGTCAGTCGAGACTGAAATTTATCTCGCTAGTGGTGAAGCCACATAGCGGCCACACCCAGCAGCTGTTCCTGATCCTGTACCTCAAGCATACTCCCGATGTTGTTCAGCCAGTGACCCCTCTTCTTTGACCAGCCCAGCTCTGGTCCCATCAATCCCTCGACAAGGGAGATGGCCAGTGCAATAGCACTGGAGTGGGAGTGTTAGCTCCCTTGGCAGACTGTTTTTCTGGAGTTTTTAGCTCCATGACCTCCTCTGGCTTGGGGAAACAGACATACTTGTTTTTTGTATGAAGTGCTGATCCCATCTTCCGTGTCTGTCTCCAGCCTGAGGTTTGGTCTTACCTTGTTGTTAGAGGCTGTCTGCCGTTTTTGGGCGGCATATCAGCGGTTCTCGGGCGGCGAGTCTCCTTGTCGGGAGTCTGCAGGGGTGCCAGCCGGTTTTTAAATTTCCCTCCGGACCGCTGCTGTTAGTCAAACAGCTGTTTAGCGGACCGGGCATCAGCGCAGCACCCGTGTATGTGGACCGCAGCGTGTGCGGTCCCGTTGCCGCCTCTCCCCCCTCCACTGTCGGCTCCTTCGCTGGAGTCGAACGGGGGCCGCTTCCCTCTGCTGCTTTGCTCCCCCTGGAGCAAAAAACACAAGGAAAAGACCGATTAAGGTAAGTACTTACCTAACGTTCCTTTCTTTCAGGCTAGTTGCGGGAGCGCCCGACTCCCGTCTGGGCCGCTGTTGCACTGCTGGCGTTAATGCCGCGCCTGCGCACTGAGCGGGTTCTTCACGGAATCACTAATTTGGCTGGGAATCCATTCTTGCTGTTATCATCATTGCTTATAAAATAAATAATTATCGTCATACTTGTACTTTGATTTAATGGTCGTGGATAATGTCATTCCATATCTTTCTGATACGTTAGCATATTTCTGACTGGTCAGGTACGTTAGCATATTTCTGACTGGTCAGATGAACAGTATTTTCTCTCATGGGAGGAAATCGAAGATCTCGGAGAAAACCCACAGGGAGAACAGCCAGCACTCGTAGTCTCGGGATCGGACCCGCGTCTGCAGTGCTGCAAGCGCTGTAAGGCATCAACTCTACCGCAGCACCACCAAGGCCCACCAATATGGTTGACTCTTCTGCCCTCTGAAATGGCAACCCATTCAAGAGCTGTTAGGGAAGTGATTTTTTCTTTGTTATCTTTCTCTCACATAGTTTATGTTTGTGTTTGAAAGTTGACATGTTTATTCCTGATTTAATGTACTGGTGGAAATTCTAACCAGAAACTTTATGGGATAGCCTTTCACATGGGACTGAGTGAGACCAGTTTTCACAATCTTCATTTTCATGCTTAAGGCAGCAAAGACTGTTTTTTCCTCTCAAACAAAGGGGAGTCACCAATAATTGCTGTTAGATACAGTCCACTCTGGGCTTAGCTAGTCACTCTCCTTTATATATTTTTAAAATGTAATATCACAGGAATCATTTATTTAACATTTAATTCAAGTATTTTATCATTAATCCCCATTTTATCTTTTGGAATAACATTATTCATGTGCTTTCAGAGAGCATGGGGGGAAGCATATTCAACATCGGTTTGATTAACTTGAAATCCGAGTACCAAGGTGAAACACTGTGCTATCTAGTCTTGTGCTGCTTGTAAAGAAAAGTAATGGTCAGATTGAAAACAATGGAAAACAAATGCGACGTAAGGCTGTGGAGGCCAATCCAATGGATATGTTTAAGGCAGAGATAGATAGATTCTTGATTAGTATGGGTGTCAGGGTTATGGGGAGAAGGCAAGAGAATGGGGTTAGGAGAGAGAGATAGATCAGCCATGATTGAATGGCAGAGTAGCCTTTTTGGACCAAATGGCCTAATTCTGCTATCACTAAGTTTACCTGTCTTAACATAAATGTTGGAAATATTCAGCAGGTCAGGCAGCTTCTCTGGGGAGAATTACAGTACTAATGTTGCAGGTCGATGACTGCATCACTACAGCCAAGAGCTTCTGTTTTATTTTGTATCTGCGTATCTGTATTCCTCATTAATGGGCACACAGATATATTGACTAATGTGAAACCAAACATTTGTTTTGTATACGTGGTTAATTAAACGTGTTTAACTGTTAAATGTGCATTCGTGGAAGTGATTAAACAGGGACTATGGGATAATGAGCACCTAGGAGTAATGTTAATGGAATACTCTTATTTTAATCAGGAAACAAAGTGGAATTGAGGGGAGTTTCAGAGTGCTTGAAAATGAGTTATAGTTGCTTACACAGTTTTGTTCTGGGAACAGTGCCGGATTTAGATGAAGAGAGGCCCTAGGCTATTCCACTTGTGAGGTCCATCCTTATCCCCCACCTCCACGACTAGAGGAAGATGGAAGAGTGTTTTAAATAATTTGAGTAAAGCCAAGGATGATGATGGGGGTTTAAAATTCCGCAATTCCTTCTCTAAAGGGCATAAAATGTTATTGATAAAAAAAATGGAAAAAAAAGCATGAATGTTAAAATTAACACTGTGAAAAACATCCGCTATAACTGAACTTTGAAGTTAATGTTTGCCCTCGCTTTCTTGTTAAGTAGGCCAACATGGCATTCCTGTGCTTCTCTCAGTTGTCATGAGTTTGGATAAGACTGGGGTTTTGCCGATCTTCAAACCCTTCAGAAGCTAAACATGTAGCAGAAGATGCAATGTTTGGCAAGAGTTTACAAACAAAGCAATATATCCGGCCTTTTGAGGGAGAATAAACAAGCCACTCTCGACTATATGTTTCCCCATTGACTTTTGTTGAATAAAAAAGAGCTTTTATGCAAAACCTAGACTGCTTTTTATACACTCGCTTGGAATTTGAAAATGGTCCATAAGATGCTGAACTTGAGAGGGGCCCCTTTCTACCCAATAAGATACATCCTCATGTGATAATTCTGTCCACAAACCAACGTCTGTTACAGTAGATCTATGTTTGGCATCATCTATATCTGAGTCTGGAATACCTTGGGCTTGGCCTACCAGGTGTGAGCTGAAAATTCTGACTATCCACACAATTTTCTTGTCACTCTTTAGCCTCTCCCTGTCCAATAAGTGACTCCTGAATTAGTTCTATATTTTCATTTTGAGCCGGCAACATGGCTGCTTTCTCATATTCAGCTTGCTGTTCCACGTCCTGCTTCGCTGTTCCTGATTCAGGGAGGTTTTCTTCTGGTTGAATGCTAGTAGTTGTCTGGATAGCTCCACCACACTGATTTCCTTGTGTTAGTATCAATGTATCTGCTTCACCACTGGCACTTGTTGGCTCTGTCAGTGGCTGATCCAAGAAAGCAGTGATTGGTCTTAACTTCTTTACCGTATCATTTTCAAGTATCTTTCTCTTGCGCTTGCTAGCACCACTTTCAAAACTTTTACTCGGGCTCAGATTAGAATCTGAAAATAAAAAGTAAAATTAATCTTCAACAGTTATTAGAAAGGAAAACATGAAGTGGCGTTCTCAACAAATGAGCTCCACTTGAGCGAAGAAGAAATAAAAATTCAGTATAATATTTGGGAAATATTTCTCAAAGAATTGTTCCATATTGACAATTATATTGCCAAATCTGAATCAAATCTGCTTCCAAAAACCGTTTACAAAACGAGTATGCGTTTTCCTATTGTTGACAAAGATGCTACAAATAAACTTAGTTTTATTACTAACCTGACAGTGGCAGCCACAACACTACACAGTAGGTTTCTAGCAACGATTATCAGCTCTACCCCTAGCATTGTTCCTTGCCAACTTCCCAGTGCAAATACCTTTGCCCTTTCCTACTTACCCCTGAGTTTTGACTTTTGAAGCCTGCAAGTATTCAAAGATGTTCCCTGCGCCTGCCATCACTGCTTACTGGAGCACGTGTGAAAGTTAGCCGGGCCCCGGCGTCACCAGATTGACATCGATGTGCAGCCAAGCGTGGCCAATGCGATAAGGGGCTGGAAAGCTGCGCTTTTAAAAAATGTATTTATTGCCAGTGCTAGTGTCGAGTTATCGGCTTAAAACTATTATTCTGAAATGCAAGGAAAATGACTGAAGGGTTGTTTAGAGACTACTGTGTATTGTGACAGCATATGTAAGAAAGGCCTATGAAAGGCCTATAAAATATTATACACCTTGGCTGGAGGCCCCCTAGATTTTAAGGCCCTAGGCTTAAGTCTGTAGGTAAGTCCGGCACTGCCTGAGAACACTTCTGTTCATTATAAGCATCAATAGCGTGGAAAGTAGCATGAAGTAGCATTATTATCAAAGTATGCAAATCACAACAGAAATAGCAATTTGGGACAACAGACGGACAGCATTAATGGCAGTATCATGGTTGATACAGTTATTGGAATTATTTTATCTTAAGAGGCATGGACAGAAATGTCAAGAGCTACTTGTAAACATCGGAACACTTTGGATGGTATTGGGCTGTGCACTAAAGGAAGTATATTGGTCCTTTAATTGATAGCACTCTATGGATTTGTAAAACAAGTACCAAAGTGAAACTGTCCTATTTAGTCTAGTGCTGTTTGTAAAGAAAAGTAATGTTCAGATTGAAAACAATGGAAAATGAAAAACAATGGCCACAGAAGGCTGTGGAGGCCAAGTCAATGGATATTTTTAAGGCAGAGATAGATCATTCTTGATTATTACAGGTGTCAAGGGTTATGGGGTGAAGGCAGGAGAATGGGGTTAGGAGGGAGAGATAGATCAGCCACCATTGAATGGTGGAGTAGACTTGATGGCCCATACGAGCATTGGCTTTAATGAGGCCTCTCAGACTACTTAAAACTTAGTGCTGTTGTATGGTACACCAACAAGCTACTAGGCTCAACCAGTCCACACTGCTGTTAATCTCTAATACCTGCTTCCTCAGATAAATCTGCCACTGGAACTCTGTTACCTCCTCCCTTACATGTTCGACCAGCCTCCCCATGAATGCATCTACATTTTCTCTTTCCACTACTCCCCCTGAGAACGATTTCTACAATTTACCCCTCTTTGGTTAAATATGTTGCATTTGAACTTCCTACAGCAATTCTCGAGCTAATGCAAATGTTAACTGTGAAAATGCCGTACAAGGTTAAAAAGTTTTACATGAGAGAGTTAGTACACGCAAAGTTGTGAATATGCAGAACTTATTTCCATGTTTAGTAGACAAAGCAGAAACTCTCAATATCCAAAATAAACCAAAGAAAAAGGAGTGAAGTGAAATGAGGACCGGCTGCGTGAATTTGATTAGGGCCGCTTCCTTTCATCAAGGCAAACATTTATATTTTCTGGAGCCAAATAGCCTGCTTCCTTTTTGTAATTTGTATACATCACTTTATATATATATATATATAGTGAGTGGAAAAAATAATATATGAACAGTAGGTCAGTATCAACAACCCACAATACACATAATGATTGTAAACAGTATTTACTTATTGTAAACATAGCAAACGATGCATCCTGAAGCAGGGTACTCAGGGTTATTTTGTTTATTCTTCCACCTTAGCTTGATTTCGCTGGGTTGACCAAAAGTTATTGCACTTCCCTAACAGCTCCATTTCAGAGGGCAGCTAAGAGTCGACCTTATTGGTGGGTCTGGGAAATGGCAAAGAGGGCACAAAGCACTGATTTGTTTTCCCCCCTGAAAGAAATCAGTCTGTAAGCCCAGGATAGTATGCCTCTGTTTACTATCTGACTGACTGTTATTACAATTTTGAAGGATCCAACTGAAATTATACTTATCATTATCAAAGCGTAAAGTTGGGGTAATGTTCGGAAGTGAGGAGAGGAGTAGGGATAGATGAAGAACAAATAGTTGTAATGAGAAACTTAAAGGATTCAATACTACAAGGAGTCCAAAATAAAAACCCTAGCTGCTGGTTTATATTTGTCATCTGGAAAGATTATAACCACCGATGCGTGTATCTCACATCCACTAATGTGCTCTTCATTACAGTAAGAAGTAATGACGTGAGCACTTTTGAAAGTGCCCTCCTACAGAGTGTTTCTGGATCAAGAGCACTTGGCAACATTCCCATTTTCCATTATTTATCCCTGACCCTTCTGGAAACCGTACACCAGTAAAGGTCATGCAGCATATGTGGTCATTCCTGAACACGTTGCTGGTTTTTATTTTTGCTCTCAGCTCTGTAGAACTTGTCAATTGAGCTATAATGTAGCAGCATGTGGATAAAAGTGCTAACTGCATTGAAAATATGACGGTGGTTGTGATTATGGGTTTAACGCTTCATGAACAGTATCGCTTGTAATTGATGAGCTGACTGCCTGCCACTGCTTTGTAAATAACCTTTGATGGTCTCACAAAATTGACTCGGCCAAGGTGACACTGAATGGATAGAATATAGAACAGCACAGCACACGAGCGGGACTTTGGCCCACAATCTCTGATCTGGACATAATGCCAAGATAACCTCATCGGCCTGCACATGATCCACATCCCCCCCTCCCCTCCATTCCATTGATAATTGTGACAATCTAATGTAGGTAATGGCAATTGTCTGTTAAATTGTTTTAAGTTGATGTTTTTACGTGAAATGTTAATGTTCATTCAAGCGTGCTATGTTCTGTCTGTGCAGAGTTTTTGTACATTCTCTCTGTGACCGCGTGGGTTTTTTCTGAGTGCCCCGGTTTCATCCCACATTCCAAAGACATGCAGGTTTGTAATTGGCTTCAGCAAAATGCCCCTAGTGTGCAGGATGCGGAAGTGGAACTAGTGTACGGGTGATCGGTGGTTGGTGTAGACTCAATGGGCCGAAGGGCCTGTTTCCATGCTGTATCTCTAAACTAAACTAATGGAACAGTTGTCATCCTTGGGCATCCAATTTCACCACTGACCACTCATGGGTCTGGTGTAGTGTGTGGGATATACCAATTCCCTTCTTTACTGAGTGTGTGGGATATCCCTTCATTACTGTGCATTAAAGCTCCATTCTTGCTGCACATTGACCTCCACAATGTATTTCTACACTGTTACGCAATCCAGAAAACATTTTAAGGATTAACAAGTATGTGGCTGGAGTTCTTGGAGCACATGATTCCTGGAGCGTGCTGTCAGAGGTGGTGGCGGACTCACAATTGATAGTGGCATTTAGAGAGGCCTTTAGGAAGGCACATGGATATGCAGAGAATGGAGGGGTATAGATCAGATGAGTTCATCCTGGCATCATGTTTTCCATAGATGCTGTAGGATGAAGGGTCTGTGTACTGCACTATTCTATGTTCTATATATGTTCATGACAATTATGAGAAGATTGAAGCTCTCTTCCCTGTTCAAAACCCTCAGGTCCATTTAACAATTTCAGAAGACATGTTGCCTATGCTTCTTGCTTGAATCCCATCTTTTTGACCTTTCCAGTTAAATCGTTTACCACATTAGCCACTGCTTATCTCATTGCTCATGCAAAAATCTGAAACCATTTTGTGTATCTGTTCTATGAAGTACCAAATGAGTCATTCAGGAAACACAGCACTGAATTAGTGAATAAAGTGGAACTGGGTAAAATCCCCCTGAAAGGGTTTGCAAAACAATAATTGGCAGAGACTGCAGTTGTTCAAAAGCTGGAATTAAAAACAAAGAATGCTGGAAATACGAAGCACTTCAAGCAGCATTTGTGGAGGGATCTGGTTCAAGATCATCAATCTGTAAAAAGAACGCAACGTGCTGGAGTGACTCAGCCGGTCAGGTGGCATCTCCAGAGGACATGGATAGGCGAGGTTTCGTGTTCGTGCTGGGACCCCTCTTTAGACTGGTTATAGTGGGGGGGGAGAAGCTGGAAAATGTGGATGGGACAATGCCTGGCATGTGATGGGTGGATACAGGTGAGAAGGGTTTTGTTTGGCTGATGGGTGGACAAAGCTTCGAGATGAACAGGAGACAAAGGGGCATAAGGAGAGAAGAGGAGTGAGATGTGAAGCCAAATGGAGGGATATGGTGGAAGTGGTTGGTGAAAGTGGAAAAAGGGGGCGGGATTGTGGGAGAAATGGGTATCACCAGGGTGGGGCACAGGGAAAAGAGGGTGGAAATGGTAGGGAAGGTTTTTTACTTATGTTGGAGAATTTAATGTTCAGACTGAAGAAGGGTTCTGACCAGAAACATTGCTCATCCATTTTCTCCAGAGATGCTACCTGACCCGCTGGGTTACTCCCGCACTTTGTATCTTTCTTCGGTATAAACCAGCATCTGCAGTTCCTTTCTACACTCAATCTTCATACAGTTAGGCTGAAAGTGGAAGATGAGGTGTGGTCTCACTCTGATGATGGAGAAGGCCCAGGATAGAAAGGGCAGTATGGGAATGGTTAGCAATTGGGAAATCCAATAGGCCTTGGCAGACTGAGCACAAGCATTTCTCACACCTCAGATACTGCCAGCACACTGACTATTTCCAACATTTTCTCTTTTCATTTCAAAACAATAATGCTGCCTCACACTGGAGCCTTTTGGTCTATCTCAAATAATCAAAAACAAAATGTATGAACAGGCAGATCACATATTTTCCCGCACATCCCTGCTACCATGCACTGCCATTCGAGTGCATTCTTTAAGAGAAGTTTATTTTAGGACTTTGGCACAAAGCCCAAAGGGTTATATGTGAATCTTTGTCTCACTTTGTGTGTGCAATCAGGTGCAAAGTGCTCTTGGTGTTGCTGCAAGTGGTGTGGGTTTGGCTGCTACCCTGATACCACACTGTGAATGTCACCTGAGTGTTTGAAGAAGGATTCTGACCCAAAACGTCACCTATTCCTATTTTACAGAGATGTTACTGGACCCGCTGAGTTACTCCAGCATTTTGTGTCCCATCTTCTGAGCCAACCAGTTTTATCTGGGGATACACGATGGAGAGCATCTAATGGAGTGCAATGCATTAGATTCCAGAAGTGGGGGTGTGGGAAGTGACCTCATCCTGATGGCCAACTTTGAATGTTGCTACAATATTCTGTGCATAAAACCGGTCGGCAAATACCAAGTGCCGCTACTGGCAGAGATTCTACCAGTCTTTGGTGTGGAGAAGGATGGGTCTGGCCTTGTTGCTATGCATTGCCCCATTACAAGATACAAGATACATTTAATTGTCATTTGGACCCCTTGAGGTCCAAACGAAATGCCGTTTCTGCAGCCATACATTACAGACACATAGACCCAAGACACAACATAATTTACATAAACATCCATCACATCGCTGTGATGGAAGGCCAAAAACACTTATCTCTCAGCATTCAGTTGAAGTTTGCAACACTATCTGTGCTTCACCAAAAGTACACTTCATAGTACTGTTTACGAAAGCATCCTTTTGACTATCATGTAGAAAACAACATTGTAATGTTTTTACATATTTCTCAAACAATCAATAAGATGCCTGGTGCTGATTTTAATGTTTACTAAAGCCTTAAATCGTGTTATAAATTTTTATTCAGGCTGAAATGTTTCTATATATTATCCATAATATTATGAAACACAAACTGTGCTAATTTATATGATGCTTTAAATCCTGCAATATTTATCTACAAAATCTGTTTTCTGCTTTTGTATTTCATTTTAAGAACACTGTGGCAGTTTTAAGGATTTGTATTGTATTCTGTTTGTTCATCTTTAGCATGTTGATTTGAATGCAAGAAAAACATTACTCGAGAATAGTTTAAAAAAAATGTTAGATAAGGTGTTAAATTATTTGAAATTCCCCTGTCATCTTTTTTGAAATAGTGGCAGTTTTACATCCACTCGGTACCAAAATGAAGTTGAACAATTGGTACTCAAAAACATTGCAATTATAAAGCAGAGATGAATCCACAATGAAAATCATCGTGTGGAAGAAGGAGAGAGTAAATGAAGATGTTGTAAATGTGCCAAACTTGGATCTAGAAAGAGAATAGAAGGCCAAGAGGAATCTGTTTGCACAAAATAGTTTTCTTTCATGTAACTTCCCATCGTATATCATGATAATTACCACTTCCAGGTAGTTTGGCCTCTGAAAAATTGTCTGGGAAGTTCTGGTTGACCTGCCCAGAAAGCTGCAGGGCTTGTGGCTTACACCTGTGGCCAGGGACTTGCTGCCTTACCGAAGGCTGGGGACTTGCAACCTGACGCATGTGGCCAGGGGATTGCAACTTTACCTGTGACCAGAGCAATGAAAATACAAATACACACAAAGTCCACACACAAGATTCGAAGTTGTTCAACTGGAGCTTAACACACTTCTCGACATCTGCATACAATAGTGTCTGTCTTGTCGCTTCTTGTGTGTGGTGGTGGAAAGATTGGTGGAAACAGGGCCGCGATGTGAATGCTCTTTCCTTGACCACGTTTAAAATGATGATGATATTTTATTGTCGCATGTACCTAGGTATAGTGAATGTACGCTGGTATATTCACAGCGTATACAGAGTCACCGTACATAGAGCGTCAGGAAGGTTACAAAGGTATTCAAAACAAAACCGATGGTCCCTCGTCAATCTCAACCCCCCCCACCCACCTCCACCCCCCACCCCCCCCCCCCCCCCCCCCCCCCCCCCCCCACACCCCACACGCTGGTCCCCTCTATGTTTTCCCAATGCCCCCCACGCCTGTTCTCAGCGGTGTGTCCTCCCCCAGTTGTTTTCCCGGTGTGTGTGTCCCTGCACCAGGTTTCACTCAGCCTCGTCCTTAGCCAACCTCTGGGCGGCATTATCTGTCCATAGTTTGGACAGATACATGGATAGGAAAGGTTTAGAAAGATATGGCCAAATGCAGGTAGGTGGGACTACTAGTGATCACATGGCATCTTGGTCAGCGTGCACAGGTTGGGCCGAAGGGCATTTCCACGCTGTATGTCTCTATAAGACTCTTAATACGATTCCCCAAATTACAGAGAAAATCAAAATTATGTTGCAAAATGTTATTGTTTAATGAAAAGCCTGATATATACCATTATAAATTAATGAACAAGCTCTGTTGCAAATTTACTAGAGTTCCGTCCTTGGCATTCAACAATGAATGTACCCAAAGTGTCCCAGTTGTGCTCAGATGCACCCATCATTCATTACAGTTTGGTGCCATTTGAGTGCAAGTATCTGTGCTTCATCAGTCTCTCTAAAGTGTTGTTTATCTTGCAGATGTGGTCACTCTCCTGTGTATCGATCCCGCGAAATGGCCGCTCTTGCCCTGGTTCCCTTTGTGGCAATTGATCGTATCCTTCCGACAACACAGTCCTTGATGGAAACCTTACCTGCTCCCACACATCCGTATATTCGCCAAAACCAGATCCATGGGACACTGCTCCAGGTAAGAGTACAAGCGGAAAAGCGAGAGAGTGGAACCAGGTAAATAAACATATGGCCTGTGATTATAAACCTCAGCAGGTTTCCTCATTGCAGAGACTATTACAAAAAATGTTGTACATGCAGTAAATTATATTAAGGAATGCAGATAATCCGAATGCTCACAACCTTACATGTAACATGTAACCCTCCCGTTACATTGGGCGGCACGGTGGCACAACGGTACAGCTGCTGCCTTACAGCGCTTGCAGTGCCGGAGACTCGGGTTCGATCCCGACTACGGATGCTGTCTGTACGGGGTTTGGCCGTTCTCTCTGTGACCACGTGGTTTTCTCCGAGATCTCCTTAGTTTGTGTAGGATAGTGTTAATGTGAGGGGATCGCTGGTCTGTGAGGACTCGGTTGACCAAAGGGTCAGTTTCCGCGCTGTGTCTCTAAATTAAACTAAACATTGACAGTGATATCTTTTGCACCACACATATAACTTGCTATCTGCACTATTAGTCAATGCATCTCAGTTTCCAAGGGAATGTGATTCACTGTGGTTATTATATATTAATAGGTTTTGCTTGTGTATTAATAAGCTTTTCAATTTATCTTCTGGAGTACCACAAAGTACCACAAACGTAGAGACATTCTCTGCCATTCTAAGTTCAAAAATGAATTAAACAAAACAGTGGATTGGATTCAGCAGATGTTCCTTTTGACGTAATGGGATAGCAAATAACTTTAATTTAATTTCAGTCCAATGACCCAGCTTGTTCTTTTCTGTATAATGAATTGTGTAATATTAGAGATGTGCAAAATTGGATATGACTCGGGTTATCCTGATGATTACATGCAGGATAAATAAGTGTAGCTGTTTGTTTAGAGTAGCATTATTAGGAGCAGACAAGGGCATTCGATCCAATTTGAGACACCAGCTACCAAGACAGATGTGTACAGCAATTCATTCTTCCCCTGCACAATTAAAGCATGGAACAGTCTTCACCATAGTTACCCAACCAGACGCAACTAAATTTAAGGTAGCTCTTCTTCTCGAAGAATCCTTTTTTGCTTGTCCACCCTCTGCCCCCTCCAGTTTAAATTCCATTTGGAATATTTTTGGAGGATCAGAAAACCAAGAAGAACCAAGAAGATGGAGCAAACTGCAGATGGTGGTTTACAAAAAAAATGCAAAGAATAACTCAGCGGCTCAATAAGCATCTCTGGAGAACATGGATAAGTGATGTTCAGGTAACTGAACGGTCACCTATCCATGTTCTCCATAGATGCTGCCTGACCCTCTAAGTAACTCCAGCACTTTTCTTTCTTTCCTGTCTTTTTGTATAGTTGTTTGTTTGGGTGATGGTTAGATTGCCACCCTGTTATTTAAAACGATTACCATTCTGAATCGATGGTTTTTCATGTAATCTTATTTACAATTCTTTTCAAAGTGAGGGGTTCACACACTGGATTTAAAATCTCCTAGATAATGTTGTCATTTTCCAGGTAGAATGACAATGAACATATGATACGATAGAACATTATTCATCCCCGGAGGGAAATAGGCCATTTTTAGTTGAAATTCTAAGAGTCACGGGTTTCTCCTGTTTGTAATGTTGTTTAATAAAAGTGTGGGTTTCAATATATGTAATAGCTGCTGAGCTGTCTGCCTGCTTAATAGCAGAGAAACGGGAAGTCTCCTGAGAGGGAGGAATGGGCTTGTTCGAAGACCTTCCCTAAAGACGGTGGCGCAGCAGTAGCTTTGCTTCCTTATCAGTGCCAGGGGACCTGGGTTCGATCCTGACTACAGGTGCTGTCTTTAAGGAGTTTATACGTACTCCCTGTGACGTGTATGGGTTTTCTCCAGGCGTTCCGATTTCCTCACACATTCCAAAGGTTTGTAGGTAAATTGGCTTTGGTAAGTTGTAAAATTGTCCCCAGCGGCAGGGGCTGTCGAAGCTCCCGTGGTTGTAGCTCCCGAAGTCGATCCGCAGCAAAGGGACCGCAGCTCCACGATGTTAGGCCGCTGTGCGGAAGGAGACACGATACGGGAAAAAGCCGCATCTTCGTTGAGGAAAGAGATTTGAAAAAGTTTCCCCCACCACCCATCCTCAACATAATACAAAACTAAAGATACACTAAAACATACATTTAACAACAGACTAAAAACAATTAGTGAAGAAAAGGACAAGACAGACTGTTGGCGAGGCTGCCACTGCATTGCGCCACCCAGTTTTACAATACAATACAATACGGTTTTATTCGTCACTTTGCACATAAAGTGCAAGTGAAATGAATTAGCATTGTTTAATAAAAGTATGGTTATCAATAAATGCAATAGCTGTTGAGCTGTCTGCCTGCTTGATAGCAGAGCAACGGGGAATGAGCTTAGAATGAGGAATGGGCTTGTTCAGAGACCTTCCCTAAAGATTAACCACACTGCCATAACTCCAGCCAGAAGTAAATGATATTCGATCCAATCTAACAACTAGAGTTGAACGCATGCCCCTATCTTGTTGAAAAACTTATTGTGGCACAATTAATCCTCAAGGCCTGAAAGCTATTTGAAACACCTGGTGTTGGCAAAATATTAATTAATACATATAAAGAAAACTCTGAGAAGTTATCTGTTTGACCTTGGAAATCCAGATGCTGTGAACCAATGCGCACTGATATAAAAGGTTAATTATTATAGCATGTATTTATTTTGGGCAGCTCTAATTTTTAATGTTATTGAGGTGATGTAGTCAGGTGGGGAATCAGGGAAAGATACCAGAACAAGGTATTTCAAGGTTCAAACCTGCAAATCTGTTCATGCCTTTTGAAATCATGTTGGAGCATGTTCTAGATTACATTGTAAAACCTACCAACTGACCTACCCTGTTTGTTAAACTACAGCTACTATACTGATAGTAGACCTTACTGCAGACAAACCTTGTGCAGTGGGGGGCGAGGACGTTCCCCTCCTAGAAAGCCGTCCAGATTGTGATGTTCCCTAAACCAAAGCCGCACAATCAGTGCATGCGTCAAAAAATGCGAATTGAGAAAAATATTAATTTTGTCTACTTTTTTCACATAAATTTCAATGTGCTAACTTTTATTCCCTATATCAGATTTGTTTTTGGTGGTAATTTGTGAATTTAAGGCAAAATTTTAATTGCATGATTGCCCGTACACTGTTTATCATCTTTCTACATCTTTGCTAGCTTTACTTGCAACTTATCATCTTTAGTCGTTATTCCAATTGTGCCTTGGTATTTCAGCAATGTTCCAGTGTTCATGTATACTATGGAATCATATTGTATTGGGGAGTGTAGACACAAAGAATGTAGACACAAAGTAACTCAGCAGGTCTAAAGAAGGGTCCCGACCCAAAATATCACCTATCTTTGTTTACCAGAAATGCTGCCTGACCCGCTGAGTTACTCCAGCACGTTGTGTTATCGAATGCTTCACTGCTCAGTGTGACTATCCTTCTTGAAAAAGCAATCTAGTTTATGTCGCGCATTTTGTTTCCTATGGTATCACGGATTTTGTTTGCAAGGTTGCTATCAATTCCCCTCTCCTATTTGCATCATCTTTGTCGCCCCTGTACTGGTTTCCTTGTAATAGCCAGTTCCTGCTATCACAACCTAACTTTCAAGCTTCCATTTCAGACTTTCCCAATGCCTTTTGAATAAGGGATCTCACTTTGTCGTTCCTTCCATAAGTAACTGTTAGGCCAGCAAAACATTATTCTACTTTAGTAAACAGCAGCTGTGTGTATTAATGTAGCTCTTTAATGTGGTACCATGCCCCAAAGGTGTGTCAGAAGATCATCATCAAATATAATTTGACCAGGCATCGTAAGATATTAGCGCAGTTGACTAAATCTAGATCAAAGAGGCAGGGTTTGAGTGAGTGTCAGAAGACATGTAGGAGAGGTGAAGAGGTCTATGAAGGAAACTCCAGAGCTTAGGGATTTGGCAACAGAAACACTGGCCACAAGTCTTAGAGCAATTATGTTTTTGTATTATCGAGAGGTCAGTAAAGGGTGGGAGCTGATATCCCAGGAGATTATAAAGCTGGAAAAGATTACGAGGACGATCAGAGGCAACTTGCTTTACACACCATTATTTCTTCTCTCACTGAGAATCTATTTTGCTCACTGTTTCACCAACTGTCCTGAGAATACTGGTGTTGACCTGCATTCAGAGGCTGAAGCTCTTACCTCTCAGATAGTATTTGACCCAGTCCAGAGATAAGATGGATAATCTGACATGGCATTTCAACGGAAAGTTGCAATGTAAATGAAAGCGCCCATGGTAAGTGTTCAGGAGACGCAGTGACATCTCGGGTGTCAGAGGTTATGAGGAGAAGGCAGGAGAATGGGGTTAGGAGGGAGAGATGCATCAGCCATGATTGAATGGCGGAGTAGACTTGATGGGCCGAATGGGCAAATTCTACTCCTGTTCCTTATGACTTTATAACTTGAGGTTCATTCGCTTCAGTGTCAGATGATGTATAGCTCGCTGTTGGCTTTTGTCGTCGTCCAACATGTTGACAGAATTGGTCGCTCAACGTGACACAGAATGCATCGTGTGATCGTTTCCGGGGATCGCCAGGAGGGGGCTTCTGTCATGATCACCATGACTTGAGGTAATACCATTGGAAACAGTGCAATGTTCTTTGCGTTTCAATCTAGCCTGACAATGACACTGGGTCATGCATGCCAGATGCTACCTTGCTTTATGTTAAAAGCTGGCAGAGCTGACGGTTCTACCATTCCGATTCTTATTTTTGAACTGACTCCATGAATTACCCCGTTGTGAAATTTGAAACATTTAAAGATACTTGCCATCAGTCCAATTGCTTGAAAAGTTATCACCAGCTAGATTATATCGAAAAGATTTTTGAATGCTGTTTTATATTAGTTCACATTATAAAAAGCATGCAAGGAAGAATTCTTATTTATATACAGATCTATCCCCTGATTTTCCGGCACCCTTGGTTTCAGAGCCCTGCCGGATTATCCGATTTGTCGGACCAACAGAGGTCCTTCATGGCCTTTGAGAGGAGTCAAGCAATACCGTAACTGCCTGCCTAGGCCGCGGGGGAGCTGAGATATCAGCCTGCAAAGTCGGCCTCAGAAGCCGGCAATGGGAATGGATCTGCCAGCTCCAGCCAGGCCACAGTTCCGGAGCCCCAGCCGCAGGGGGAAAATTCGACCTACTGATCGGCTGCAGAAGTCCCGATGAGGTAGAGATCGGCAGCCTCACACAGTCTAGGCGCCACAATTTTGTGGGAATTTGAGGGGACGGGGATGGTTTCTATTGGGATTAAAGATGGTGCCAAACAATCGGTTGCCAGTAAATCGGTGGTGGACCTGTAGTGTCATTTGGAGCAACACAATGCTAACATAATCAGTGTCTGTATACACAGCAGCCATTGTTTTGCCCAGAATCCACATCATCAAGTTGATGGTGATTTAATTGGTTTGTTGAAGACTGATGGATAAATGTTGTCTGGGATACCAACTTTTCATGTAATTTCATGTGTTCCTGTACAATAAGAATATTGGAATAACCTGATCAGTGCTACTGCTGGAACTACAGCACTCCCTTGTTCTCTACATGTATATAATGGAAAGCAGGAATAAGGAGCTGCAGGTGCTTCAGGTAACTCAGCAGGTCAGGCAGCATCTCTGGAGAGCACTGATAGGTGACGTTTCAGGCCAGGGGAGCGTGTACAGTGATAGCCTCCAAAAATCACCCATTCTGAAAGAATGTAATTATGTCCTTTTTTTTTCTTTCTCTCTCTTGGAAAAACAAATGAAACAGGTTTTTTCCAATTGGTACCAAGAACAAATTACTTGTGGTTAAATGTATGTTAAAATGGAACCAGAGAGTGCCTATGTTCTTGACTGGTGGGACATTTTTACTCCAGAAACATTGAATATACACCACATAATGAGCAGATAATAATTTCAAAAATACACTGCAGTGGAATTGTTACTCCAGTGGTGTAAATTAGAACAAAATCTTTCTTCATGTGATGAGGTAAAGTCAACGTGATTATTAAATCTTTTGTGCCATCTTTTCTCGCCATCTGCAGTATAAAGCCACACAAATCATGTTTATATTGTGAGACAAATCATGTCTATACTCATGACTGCGTAGCCGGTCATAGTGCGAACTCCATCATCAAGTTTGCTGACGACACCACTGTGTGGGACGTATCACTGATGGGGATGTCAGAGTATAGAAGAGAGATCAAGCGACTGTCCACACAATAACCTGGCCCTCAACACCAGCAAAACCAAGGAACTGATTGTAGACTTTGGAAGGAGTAGGATGGGGACTCACAGTCCTGTTTATATCAACGGGTCGATGGTTGAAAGGGTCAAGAGCTTCAAATTCCTGGGCGTGCACATCTCTGAAGATCTTTCCTGGTCCGAGAGCACTGATGCAATTAATAAGAAAGCACATCAGCATCTCTACTTCCTGAGAAGATTACGGAGAGTCGGTTTGTCAAGGAGGATTCTCTAATTTCTACAGGTGCACAGCATGCAGACCGGTTGCATCGTGGCTTGGTTCGGCAACTTGAGCGCCCTGGAGAGGAAAAGACTACAAAAAGTAGTAAACATAGCCCAGTCCATCATCGGCTCTGACCTCCCTTCCATCGAGGGGATCTATCGCAGTCGCTGTCTCAAAAAGGCTGGCAGTATCATCAAAGACTCACACCATCCTGGCCACACACTCATCTCCCTACTACCTTCAGGTAGAAAGTACAGGAGCCTGAAGACTGCAACGACCAGGTTCAGGAATAGCTACTTCCCCACCGCCATCAGGCTATTAAACTTGGCTCGGACAAAGCTCTGAACATTAATAGCCCATTATCTGTTATTTGCACTTTATCAGTTTATCTATTCATGTGTGTATTTACGTATATAATGGTATATGGACACACTGATCTGTTTTGTAGTCAATGCCTACTATGTTCTGAAGAAGGGTTTCGGCCCGAAACGTTGCCTATTTCCTTCGCTCCATAGATGCTGCTGCACCCGCTGAGTTTCTCCAGCTTTTCTGTGTAGCCTACTATGTTCTGTTGTGCTGAAGCAAAGCAAGAATTGAATTGTCCTCTCACGAACATGGCGTACCTACGGACAATTGCCTTGGCTCTGTCCTGAAGATAGTGGCTCAAATACTCACACTCGCTCATCCTCGGATTATTGACGACCCTGATCCCGACAGTGCAGCTTTGTGCAGGATGCGGTACAGCCAGAGCTCGGACGCGCTCGGTGACTCCGCCATTGTGGCCGCCAGCACAGGCTTCCTTGCATCATCATGCCTGGGCGCCGTGGCTTCGGGCCCAGGAGGTACCGAAGATGATGGAAGTCTGCGGGCTGGATGATAACAAAAATAAAACGCCTGCGGGGCGGATGATTTTGGGTTATGGGTCGCACTCAGCCCGGGGGCCGTGGGTTGCCGACCCCTGTATTATATTATATGTTCATTTAATAGTGTTTAAGCATGTCAACAATACTGACCAGAAGCTAATATACCCCTTCAGGTTAATCATAATGAACAAAGCCTTCAGACTTGAGGTCCGAAATGGCTATTTGGATTGCCTATTGCAAGTCAATTTTAATCATTTGTTCTGACATAAAAGGAGTTTTGAGTCTATTCACTGCTTCTCATTAGAGTGCAAACTAGATTACATGATGAAAATCTGTGGCTTAGTTAAGTCTCAGTCTTCCAGATCTCAACTAACTCTTTTCACTGTTCATGTTGAATCATATGTTGGTAAAGTGATCATGTTGTTATTGGCAGCACATTATTTGCCCTTCCTGTACTTTGAATATGTATTCATTGAAATTGTTTTTTTCTTTAATAGATACTTCGTGGGGTAGACCTTAAGTATAAATGATGCAGTAGTAATTCATCTAATTTTGCTTTTTAGTTTGCAATGTTTCTTGAAACATATGCTGCCAAATTAAAGGTTCAAATTTTTTAGCGTACTTGGATATAATTATATAGAACATAATGCAGCAAAGATGTTAATTATATGCGGGATAATGGATGGTTGATATAATGTGCAGTTTTATTTCTCAGTCCCACTTTTTTCCCTGCTGCTCTACTGTTCTTGGCACACACTTACAGGAGCATCAACAGCCCAGTGCCTTATTCAATTAGCCATTTTGTGCATTAACAGACCATAGGGCTGTAAAGGACCACAATCAAGCAACGTTTTATCTGAAAGACCATGGCCAAGAAATTGAGTTTAGTTTACTTAACTTTACTTTAGTTTAGAGGTATAGCATGAAAACAGGCCCTTCGGCCCACCAAGTCCGTGCCGACCAACGATCCCTGTACACTAATTGTATCCTAGGGACAATTTCCAGAAGCCTATTAACCAACAAACCTGCACATCTTTGTAATGTGGGAGTAAATCCGAGCACTTGAAGGAAACCCACACGGTCACAGGGAGAACGTACAACCCCCGTACAGACAACACTTGTAGTCAGGATTGAACTCGGGTCTCAGGCGCTGTAAGGCAGTAACTCTACCACTGCGCCACTTTTGATAATGTCGAACAAAAGTGATTTTCAGATAAATAAAGGTTTAACCTGGTGCAAAACTGAATCGATATATGATCTCTTAGCTTCCCTGTAAGACTCAGATAGCAGGACTAGAAAAGAAAACCCCCTGGCCCAGATTCTACCCCTTTTTAGCCATCCGGCCAGTTTTTAAACCTCACTGCTCCAGAACACAACATGCCATTGGTTCAATGGTACTTTATTGTCATATGTACCTAGGTACAGTGAAATTCCTTTCTAGCAAACACTTCAGTAAAAATCTTACTATACGTGGGCACAATCATCCTTTGTACAAGAGTGCAAGAGGAGTAGATTACACTGAGGCAGTGGACACGAGTTGTCAAATTTCCAGGGCCATCTTGCATCCTTCAAAATGTAGAACCTTATCTTGATCATAATGGCCCATTGTCCAGGCAGTGGCACTGGTTGGGAGTAGCAGGGCACAGTGGTAGGATCTTGTTCATTCACAGAGCAAGTTTTACTATAGCTTCCTCTAACACTCCTTTAGAAAGGGCCAGTCACATCCAAACTCCATTCAGTTTCTGACTGTTCCATCTCACACAGTGCATCTCCATCATCACAGAATGAACTTCAGAGTAAGTTAGTCTGGCATTTCAGCTACACATCCTGCTGATTCCGTAAATGACCTTTATGCTTGTTCTGAGCCTAAGACCATAGGTCATCAGTGCAAATACCTCGTAGCTTTAGGTAAACCTCCTCTGAGGCCTCTCCAAAGCCTCCGCATCTTTTCTCTAATGGGACGATATTCCAGATACAGCCTAATCAAAGTCCAATAGAGCTACATGAGGTTCAAGTGTAGCAGAGATCCCCTAAACAAGCTCTGTTATGGAAACTGTGGAAATTGTCTATTTTGACTATTTTACTGTTGTAATGTTCTTTGTACAAACCATGTTTTCGGGGTATCTAAACCTAAATTTTAGTAGTTACTTAAGCTATGATGTCGGATGGAAGCTGCATTCCCATATCCCGTTGCACTTATGTGCAATGACAATAAAATATATTATTATTATTATTATTGGCGACGCCCTCTTATATCAGCACAAGGTCCCTCTCTGTTTGTCTGCACACAGCACAACCACTTTTAGAGGTGGATCCTTGGGTTGCAATTGCACAACATGGTTTTAGAGCCTTTCAGTAAGTTGTGAAGAGCAAGGGGAACTGCAGTATTTGGCTGTCCAACTCGACAAATGTTTTCTTAATGATGGTGGCATTAGATGATTATAGCTGTACCAGCAGTTTGGAAAGCAGTCCAAGTTCAATCTTCCTTTGTCAGGACAAAATAATTTTTCGACCAAATTCTTTCATCTTTGACACTTTCCATCTCCTTTGAAAAACGTCCTCAATACCCTTCCTTTTGACCATGCCTTTTGGTCTTCACTTTTTGGACTTCAGCGATACAGCGTGGAACAGGCCCTTTGGCCCACCGAGTCCACATCGACAAGCGATCACCCTGTATACTAGCCCTATGCTACACACTAGGGACAATTTGAAATTTTACCAAAGCCCATTAGCCTACATATGTTTGGAGTGTGGGAGGAAATCGGAACACCCAGAGTAAACCCACACAGTCACAGAGAAAATATACAAACTCCGTACAGACAGCATCTGTAGTCAAGATCGAACCCTGGACTCTGGCACTGTAAGGCAGCAACTCTATCGCTGTGCCACCGTGCCACTCCTTTCCAATAATGTGTCCTTTTTGATATCTTTCTCTCCAATTTAACTGTATCCCCTGCCTGGCAATTAATGGTAAACTATCTTATCTAACAGCAAAATCGTTGCAAAATTGCAAATTGTTCTATCCATAATGCCTCTCTTATTTTCACCTGGCGGCAGTGGTACAGCTGCTGCCTCGCTGCTCCAGAGACCCGCGATCGTTCTTAACCGCGGGTGCTGTCTGTGCGGATCTCCATGTGACCACGTGGGTTTCCTCTGGGTGCTTGTTTTCCTCCCACATGCCAAAGAGTTTAGAGTTTGTAGGTTATTTAGCTTCTATAAAGTTGGCATTAATGTGTAGGGAGTGGATGCAAAGATGGGATGACTAATGTGATGGGGTGAAGTATGCTCGGTCTGAAGTCTGAAGAAGGGTTTCGGCCCGAAACGTTGCCTATTTCCTTTGCTCCATAGGTGCTGCTGCACCCACTGAGTTTCTCCAGCAATTTTGTCTACCTTTGATTTTCCAGCATCTTCAGTTCCTTCTTAAACACATATGCTCGGTGTGGTCTTAGTAAGCTGAAGAGTCTGTGTCCAAACTCTGTCTTTAAACTAAACTGAACTGATTGTCTGCAGATCGACATGAATGACAGTTTAATGTTCTACTCAGCCTTCATTTTTTTTTAAATCCTTTGTTTGACCTTTGAATTTTGGCTTAGCATAACAGTATCAAATTTGGCGATTTAATTGAAAATATTTAAACTGGGAGAGTATAGCTTGCAAAAAATGTTAGAGATAAGAATTAAAACAGTATCAGGGAAATGAAGTTTGATTAAATTTAACCGCCCTCACTTCAGTGATGTCAAACATACTTCCGATAATTTGTTTGAAAATTATAATAAGCGAGCAGATTGAAGTGAGATTATGTTATGGGATCCACAATTGGTTCTGAATTGCCACATGAAATTCTGTATCATTTATAGTAACATCATGTTAATTATTAAAGGCGAAAAGTAGTTTGTTGGAAAATTCCCAGTGAACTTTGCATTTTCAGACTCCGACTTTATAGGTGAAAAAAAAAAATTATATTTTAAACCTGACACTGACTGATCAACTCAGTATTTTCTAGCATTTTCTGTGTTTTCAAAATTTATCGGCCTTTTGTCTCAACATAAACTGGGTTTCACAATCCAATGCAAAAGCAGAACAGGGAGAAGTTGATGAGGTTTTAGAACCATTTTTAATTTGCTATTTCCCTGTAGATGTAACACTATATTCAACATTCCGTTTCCTTTCTTTTTCTCCGCTTTTTCACTCGTGCACTGTGGATGCATGTAGCGATGAATCAAGAGCGTTTAAATGTCATATCTACCAGCAACGGAAAAATGAAAATCTTGTTGGCTACCACTGGCCTATAAGCACAATAACGCACAGATAAATATACAAAATCATAATACAATAAATTGATAATCGCAATATGAGGTGACCGTAATCGTGCAAAACCCAAGTCCATAGTTCAACCAAAGGCACAGTCCATGGAAGATCATAGTCGCTAAAGTTAATGTTATGAAGTTTTAATTTCATGGAAACCGGCTCTTTAGCCCATCGAGTCCATGCTGACCACTGACCACCTGTTCAAATTTGTTCTATGTTATCAAACTTTGTCACCCACTCTCTCCACACTGAGGGAAATTTACTGAGGCCAATTAACCTATGTCTGTGGAATGTGGGAATGAACTGGAGGATCCAGAGGAAACACACGCAGTCACAGGGAGAACGCTCAAACTCCACACAGACAGCACCCAGGGTCAGAATCGAACCCAGGTCTCTGGTGCTGTGAGACAACAGTTCTGTCAACTTTGCCACTGTGTATTCAAGAGTTGGATGGATGCTGGGAAGAAGCTGTTCTTGAACTGGAAGTGATGGTTTTCAGGCTCCTGGAACATCTTTCCTGTGGGAGTAGCAAAATAGGAACCCCTGTCACTTTAAAAGTGAGCCTTCCAGTCTGGCATTTTCACTCGGGGAGAAAGATTCTGCTTTCTGACAAGGAAAATTAACTGAGTTGAAACACTGGTGGCTATTAAAACGAGCAAGGCTGGAAATATGACATTTAGATTGGGGAGTCACAGTGACGCAGTGGTAGAGTTGCTATTTACAGCGTCAGAGACTTGGGTTCAAACCTGACTACGGGCGCTGTCTGTGCAGAGTTTGTATGTTCTCCCTGTGCCCGCAAGGGCAAAAATTGTAAATTGTCCCTGGTGTGTAGGATAGTGCTAGTGTATGGGTAGATCGCTGGTTGGTGTGGACTCGGGCTTGAGGGCCTGTTTCTGAGCTGCATCTCTAAACTAAACTAATCAGCATTAGTGAAGAAGGAGAGAGGAAGGTCATGTACTTGTGTTGTACAGTTCTGTGTTCTATAAATGCTGCATTTCCACAGGTTGGTTAAAAATATTGTTATGGGGCTGGATTCACATCTAAGCCAGACTGAATAAGAACCAGCAGGCTTCCTTACCCAAAGAATTTAACATATTATGTTATCACGATCTAAGAGTTTCAAAGTCACAATTACGGTTGCTAGCTTCTCATTTTCATTCTCCTTCAGTGAATTCAGATTTAATTTTGCTATATTTTCACTTTCACTCTAATTTTCAGTTCTCTTACTTCAAACTCCGCATTATTGGTCCGACAACATAACCACGCATTGTTTAGTAATAAAAGCACTGCACTATATTGTACACAGTACCCCTACTGCAAATATTAACAGCCACATTCCCTGTGGTGTGCTACGTGAGTGAAATCAGTAATGCTGGAAAAAAATTGAAAACATCAAGAAGAGTGGAGATTGCTGGCAGCTGTTGTGCCTCTAGGATGCCAAACTGCCTTCAGAAATGTACTATTTAACTTGTCCCACTTTTTACAACCATGAACAGCCTGCAACTACAAAAGTATGGAATATAAGACTGAAACATGGGGGGAGGTGCCGAGAAGATTGAAAGATGAAATACAAGATCATCAAAGATAGTGAAATAGAAAAACTGGGCAAATAGGAACATTTGCAAAGTTGTTTATTCAGTTATATGGGAAGGAGATTTGCAAAAAGGAGATTCTATTTACCTCCAGAATAGCATTTGTGTGTATTATTATCCATCCAAAAGCCCAAGCTTTGAATCAATGAGCAGTTCCCGAGTTTATTCACGAACAATCCTTATTTTGCACCTTTTGTCTATTCATCTCTGGCCTTCGTCTGACCATCTATCTATCAGCCCCCCTCCCCTCACCTGTATCCACATATCACTTACCAGGCTTTGTCCTGCCCCTCCACTTACAGCTTTCTCCCTCCCCACCACCTGCTACAGTTAGTCTGAAGTTTGGGACAGCACAGTGGCACAGTGGTAGAGTTGCTGCCTTACAGCACCAGAGACCCGGGTTTGATCCTGACTATGGGTGCTGCCTGTATGGAGTTTGTACGTTCTCCCAGTGACCCCGTGGGTTTTCCCTAGGTGTTCTGGTTTCCTCCCACATTCCAAAGAATGTTTGTAGGTAAATTGGTTTCTGAAAATTGTCCATAAAATGTAGGATAGTCATGGTGTATGGGTGATCGCTGCTCGATGGGGAAAGGGCCTGTTTCCACGCTGTATCTCTAAAGTAAAAGTAATGTAAATTGGTACTGACCCGAAACGTCACGTATCCATGTTCTCCAGAGATGCTGGCTGATCCACCGAGTTTCTCCAGCACTTTGTGTCTTTTTTGTAAACCAGTATCTGCAATTCCTGGTTTCTTCATTAGTGTTAAATTATACCTTTAGAACCTGTCACTTCTCTACTATTAACAACTGTGACAATTTCCGACAATTGGCCACAAGACTGATCATCACAGATTCTGTAAGCATTTGCTGTTTGCACCTGATATTCAATAGAAAATGTAAAAGTGAGGATTTAACAGTACTTTGGGTTGGCTGCAAAAGGATGGAATTGTGGCGGTAAAACATTTTAGTGGATGAGTGAGAGTAAAAGCCTGATGATGTTTCCACAATCTGTCTGCGTCCACACAGCTGGTATATTTACAGCTAATTTGTCGAAGGATTTGAGTACAAAGTGTCCTTTTTTTACATTTCCTAGCGCTGCTGAGAAAGGAGAGAATATTGTGTCCAAACAAATAGTGATGCAATAGAAACTATTGAAATAACCTCTTTGTGACAATTGAAAAAAAAAAAAACGTCCTTCTTGAATGGTGGTGGTTCTGACATAGAGGTCATTTACCAAAGAGATCAAGCCAGTGAGTGGTCAAAACTTACCAGTATCAGAAAACATTTCTTCTGTTGCTTCTGCTAAGAACTTGCTGGAGATGCTGACCATATTTTTCCCAGATTTTGCTGGCACGAGTTCATATCTTTACCTCTCCCATAGTGCATTGCAAAGTCATTCCACACCATTAATGCAGTGCATCATATTATTGTTGTCTTTAAGTTAACATTACTGGTTATGAGATTGATCCCTGCGATGGCGGGACTGTCATATGAGGAAAGATTGAAAAGACAAGGCTTCACTGGAGTTTAGAAAGATGAGGGGGAATCGTGTAGAAACGTATAAAATTATAAAAAGACTGGACAAGCTAAATGCAGGAAAAATGTTCCCAATGTTGGGCGAGTCCAGAAACAGGGGCCACAGTCTTAGAAGAAAGGGGAGGTCATTTAAGACTGAGGTGAGAAAAAACTTTTTCACCCAGAGAGTTGTGAATTTATGGAATTCTCTGTGGCATATTGTCCCCATATCCCTTGATTCCACTAGCCCCTAGAGCTCTATCTAACTCGCTCTTAGTCACTGGATAGATTTAAGAGCGAGTTAGATAGAGCTCTAGGGGCTAGTGGAATCAAGGGATATGGGGAGAAGGAAGGCACGGGTTATTGTTTGGGGACGATCAGCCATGATCACAATGAATGGTGGTGCTGGCTCGAAGGACCGAATGGCCTCCTCCTGCACCTATTTTCTATGTTTCTATGGTACGAATTGAGTTTTTTTTTAATCACTTACTTGTGAAAAGCATGTATTGTGTTCATTCAATCTATTTAAGTTTATGGGACACCCCGGGGCGATACAGTGCTGCAGCAGCAGAGTTTCTGCTTTACAGCGCCAGAGACCCGGGTTCAATCCCGACTACAGAGTTTGTACATTCTCCCTGTGACTGCATGGTTTTCTTCGGTTACTCCGGTTTCCTCCCACACTTCAAAGACGTATAGGTTTGTAGGTTAATTAGCATCAGTAAAATTGTAAAATCGCCCCTAGTGTGTAGGATAGTACTAGCGAACGAGGTGATCGCTGGTCAGCACGGACTCAATGGACCGAATGGCCTGTATCCACACTGTATCTTTAAAGTCTAAAAACTGAATATCTGCATATGGTTTTTTTTATTATCCTGCCTCTCTGGGGTGGATGAGTGGGGAATAGAAGAAAACATTTTTAATAAATCTAGTTACATGAAGACTTGCCAAATGTTGCTTCTCTGGATGGTCCATGTTTCATTTTGATATGTTAATGCAGCCTATTTTGATTCTTGTTGCTATTTTGAACAAAATGACCACAACACCACAGTTTCAAATATTTACGCAGGTTTGAAGTGCGAGTCATTTTTATAATGGTCATAATCACATAGGTGCCAACTCCAGTTTCCCCACAGCTCTCAGTTCCAATTATTTGACCGGTCGACAAAAGCTGGCAGACTGAGAAAATAACCTTGACTGTTATGCCTACTTTATACATGTGATGTAGAGTTGAATGATGCAGTGTAACATCCAGCACCTTTAGCCTCAGGAATATCCAGAGGATATGGAAAACCACTGCTTGCCAAGTAAGATTAAGTTGGCATTGAATCAAAGAGGCACTGGGAAAGGTACCAAACTTGGCCTGACCAGGCATTCACATTTGTAGCTGTTGCCTGACGATTTGAATGTTTTGTGAGTGCATAAATGAGATGTAAAGCGGATGATTGCATATTGGATTTGTTCCTACTAATATGTTTAACCTTTGGAGCAATCACTTTGGGTAATGAAATTATTCAACATCTTCCTGCTGATTAAAGTTAGGTAGGGTGAGAGGATTGGCTGGATATATGCAGGAATCAAATTTTGCTGTACCCCGATGGGATTAGTGCAGATGGGTGAAAAGATTGGTATGGACTTGGTGAGCCAGATTCTGTGCTGTACAACTCTTATGATCCCAAACGGTGGACTAGAATGATTTACGTGAAGCAGACAGCAACTGTATTGATCCTTGTCCCAATTTATGCAAATTTAGTAGCAACCTAGGCCAAAGTAGAGTAACAAAGCACTGCAGAAGCTGGTTTATACCAAAGATATACAAAGTGCTGGAGTAACTCAGGCAACATCTCTGAAGGAAAAGGATAGGTGACCTT